>NC_134268.1:130334631-130504631 GCF_031893055.1 Leptodactylus fuscus | reverse complement strand
ACACCAGGTAAGCAATAAAATGTCCGATGTACATCAATATGCCCCCATCTCAAACGTAAAAGAGATGGATCCATTGCTACAGATGTTTTTAGAAAAGGTACATCTACCAATGCCTTGCTTCATGCCACCTCTTCTCATTATCCCAAAGTCAAAAAGGCCATACCCATCGGCCAATTCCTGAGAATGAAACGAGTCTGTTCCGATGATGCAACATTTGAACATCAAGCTGAAGATCTGTCTAAGAGATTTTTTAATCGGGGATATCATTATAAGTCTGTAATTGATGGATATCAGAGAGCAAGAAATACTCCCAGAGACTCATTATTGGTAAGCAAACCGAAAAAAATCATTGGGGCTACTTCCCAGGATGTACGTTTGGTTACGAGGTTCAATTGCCAGTGGAAGGTGGTACGTGATATAGTTGGTAAATATTGGAACATCTTACACACAGACCCACAATTATCACAGATTCTGCCATCCTACCCTTGTATAACGTGGAAACGCTCCAGAAATTTAAGGGACATCCTGACAAATAGTCACTATGTCCCTAATACATCTAAATATATTTTTGGGAGTCGTGGTCCTCCATGGGGTTCTTTTTGTTGTGGGGACTGTGCAGCATGCAAGTACATGCTGCGCACCTCCACCTTTTTGAACTCAGGGGGAGACAGAGAATTCAAAATTGTACAACATATCTCATGCAACACTGAGGGAGTTATCTATTATGCAACTTGCCCATGTGGACTCATTTATATTGGAATGACCACTAGGGCACTCAAAATTAGGGTACTTGAACATGTTGGCAAAATTGTGGCTTCGGCACGTGCAAGGGAGTTCGAAAAACTGCAGCCTGTACCCAGACATTTTCGGGACTTCCACCAGAGTGATCCTCGAGGATTTAAAGTCCAAGGGATTGACAGAGTCCATTTGGGGAGTAGAGGTGGGGATTTACGGAAAGCGCTTTTGCGCAAGGAAACACGTTGGATAGTTGAATTGAATACATCCACTCCAGCAGGTCTTAATGAAATGATTTACGTACATGAGAAGTTCCATTGATTACCTACTGTCCTGGTCCGGTGGTTGTTGGCGTCGATTCCGCTGCTTTGGTGGTCTGGATTTTTGCTGGCGTCGTCTCTGCTGAGTTTTATATTGAGTACAAACAAATTTAGAACACGTTTGAGATGGGGGCATATTGATGTACATCGGACATTTTATTGCTTACCTGGTGTCCTGGTCCGGTGGCTGTCAACGTCGATTTCGTGGTTGCTGTGGTTTGGACTTTGCTGGCGCTGTCCCTGCTGGGTTTTAAATTGAGTAAAATTAAAAATGTACATTAAATGTGGGCATATATGTATAATTGTATTTGTGGTATATATTTATGTATTTTGATATAAGTTATTAGTTATATATCTTTTGTTATTTATTTATTATTATTATTTATTATTATTTATCCTTTATTTATTTATTTATCATTTTTTATTTATTTTTATTATTTTTTATTATTTTTATTTATTTATTTTTGTTTATATTTTCATACATTATTTTCTTTATTTTATTTTATTTTAGCACTTTCTAGCACTTTTATTCACTTATTCACTTTATTTATATCATCACTTTACATATACATACATATATATTAATTATTGTATTTACAATATGCACTTTATACTGTTGTTTGTACACATTAGTTTATTGTTAGTACATACACATTATTTTACACAACTCACATTTAATTCAACTATATTAGTTTTTAATATTTAAATATGTATATATATATATAGTAATCATGTATTTATTACTGGATATATATGATGAATTTTTGGTATATATTTGTACACACTATCTCACTTTATTCTATGTCTTTTGTGTATTATGTATTTATTTATTTTGTTATTTTTGTTATTTTATTTTTGTCAGTTATTTATTTATTTATTTATTTACTTATGCCTTTATGCATTGTGCACTTCATTAGATACCTTTATGCATTGAGTGTGACTATATTATTGTTATTTTTTAAATATTCTATTAGTTCTATATAAAAATTTGGTCAGTCATTCAATCCGTACCCCAGCTATTTTTTGTTTGTACGGCGGTTCGTCTCTGTGGCCGCTTATACTACGATATATGTGGCAGGCGCGTGTACGCGTGCGCGTCCGGCCAAACTTTATTAATACATCTTTGGAGCACAATGACGTCGTCACGTTACGCGTACGTGATGACGTCATCTGTGACTCGCGGTCATGCGCAGTTGACGATCTGCCGCATCAGGGAGAGAAAGACAAATGGAACTCCGTTGAGCAGGTGATTTCTATTATCTGTATTTATTTTGGTTATATATACCGCGTCTTGGTCTATTGTTATTTAGCCTCCTGACGAAGCCGAGTGAAGGCGAAACGCGCGTCAGGCGTTTCTTATGGTCCTACCAGTCTCTGACTGAGTCCCCCCTGCTGCTTTCTTCATTACTATATTTGTATTCACAGAAAAGATGTCGGCACCTACGGGTATGTATTAAGGTGACCCCATTTGGGATACCTCTTTACTTGTTTACCACCTTCTATTTAGATTAGCCATATTATTATGGTTTGAGGACATTTGTATTTAAGTCCCCTGGCCTATGATTGGTGTGCAATACTAAGTATTTAATTGGGGATTATATTCCTCTTTTTGCGACTTCTATTCTTGTATTTTTATATTATCTTTGGGGTTAGACTCAGTCTGTGACTGGTGGGAGGGTTTTGGTACTCCTCTGCTACTCTATGGGGAAATTTATCTTTTTCCCTGTGTGTGTCTCCCTTGTTTGTTTATGTATTGTTTGATGTGATATTTATCAATAAAGTTATGTAATTTTTACGTTTTGTGTCTCAAGTTGTCTGAAATATATTTATATCCGTTTTGAGACCAGGTTGTTTTGTATTTTTGGGTTCTTGTTTTTGGTTTTCAATTCTATTTTAGAATATGGTTCTCTGCTAAATGTATTTACTTCAAGGCTATACCATTCCACTTGTTGGTAGGGTGTTTCCTTCCATAGCCTGATATTGTGTATGTGCAACTCACTGGCATCCAGAGAGTAACATCCCGTTGTATCATTTTACATATTTTACTTACTTCTATAGCACCATCACGTGCCACAGCACTCTACATACATTGTCAGTCACTGCCCTATAAAAGGCTCTTAATTTACATTTCCTATGAGTATGTCTTGAGAGTATGGAGGGAGGCCCACACAAACACAGGAAAAACTTACAAACTTGCTGCCTTGGCAGGGTTCAAACCCAAGTGTCCAGCGCTACAAGACTGCAGTGCTAACCACTGAGCCACCATGCTACCAGTTGCCAATTTAATCATACATTTCCAGGAGAAATATTAGGTGAATAATACATTGCAGTTTGTAAAGAAAAGATATTCAAGGAAGCTTATCTTACAAGTATACAAATATTTATGGAGCTTCAAAATTGCACAACATGATTGAATACCATGAATTCAATGGCTGAATAAATTATAGATGTTGGCAAATAGAGATGAGCGAACAGTGAAATATTCGAAGTTCGATTCGAGTAGTCGCTCAATACTCGACTGTTTGATCGAACATCGAACCCCATTATAGTCTATTGGAAATAAATACTTGTTTAGGGGGAAACCACTATTCGACTCAGGAGGGTCACCAAGTCCACTATGACACCCCAGGAAATGATGCCAACACCATTGGAATGCAACTGGGACAGCAGGGGAAGCATGTCTGGGGGCATCTAACATGCACAAGTCACTGTATTACGTTAGGATCCCTGTTAGCTTGCGTTATGCGCGAGCTGACTTTTTCCCATAGGAATGCATTGACCAACGTTGATTAGCCAGTGTAAAGCATTCGGCCAATCAATGCTGGTTCTGCTGGAGGAGGCAGAGTCTAAGATCCATCCACAGCAGTTTCCATTGTAGTCCGATCTCAGATGTAGCAGTGCCGACACAGTACTGTACATTGGAGATGAAGCAGAGCTGGGCATGCACTCTTCTTGGCTGCATATGCCAGCTCTGCTACATCGGGCCATGCGCTCAGCTCAACTACTCCGGAATTGTTGAGCTGAGTGTGCAGTATCGTCTGCAGAGTGTAGTTGAGCTGAGTGTGCAGTATCGGACAGTGTGCACACTGTCCGATACTGCACACTCAGCTCAACTACACTCTGCAGACGATACTGCACACTGTCTGATACTGCACACTCAGCTCAACTACACTCTGCAGACGATACTGCACACTCAGCTCAACTACTCCGGAGTAGTTGAGCTGAGCGCATGGCCCGATGTAGGAGAGCTGGCAGATGTAGCTGTCCGATGCAGCAGACTAACACACTCAGATCTGATGCATCGGACTGCTAACATCGGCCAGCTCTGCTACATCTCTGGTGTAGCAGCTCTGCACTACTCCCAACCATCCCTCCATCTACTCCTCCTGTCACACACATCTCGTGTGTAGCAGAGCTCAGCACACACTCAGCTCTACTACATCTCTACAACAGAGTGTAGAGATGTAGCAGAGCTGAGTGTGTGCTGAGCTCTGTTTCACCAGAGATGTGTGTGACAGGAGGAGTAGCTAGAGGGATGGTTGGGTGCAGCAGAGCTGAGCTCTGCTTCATCTCCGGTGTCCGGAGTAGCCAAGCTAAATGCACGGCTAGCTCTGCATCATCTCTCCATAGTGTACAGCATTCGGCCAATCAACGCTGGTTTTGCTGGAGGAGGCGGAGTCTAAAATCGGACTAGAATGGAAACTGCTGTGGATCGATTTTAGACACCGCCTCCTCAGGCAGAACCAGCGATGATTGGCCGAATGCTGTACACTGGCCAATCAACGCTGGTCAATGCATTCCTATGGGAAAAAGTCAGCTCCAGCATATCGCAAGCTGACAGGGGATCCCAACATAATAAAGGTACTTGATGCCCACAGACATGCTTCCCCTGCTGTCCCAGTTGCATTCCAGGTTGTTGGCATAATTTCCTGGGGTGTGATAATGGACTTGGTGACTCTCCTGAGTCGAATGGTGGGATCCCCTGTAGTGAAGCATTTTCTCCCATAGAATATAATGGGGTTTGATATATTCATTTGAATAGTCAAATATTGAGCAGCTATTCGAAACGAATATCGAATATCGAACATTTTACTGTTCGCTCATCTCTAGCTATAGCAACTTAACTATCATCTATAAAAGATGTAAAATAATTATACAATGGAATTAGTTACCTCTGTTTAAATCATGTCACAGTATATGTTAATTAATATGAAGCAATTGTTTCTGAATGTCAGAGGAAATATTAGCCATAGCTGGGGGTAAAGTGAAGTGAAGTCTAGCCTGGTATGTCATCCCCTGTACTGAAAGGTTGTAACCTGCATTCTGGAAAATATAGATGAAATTTGTACAAGAAAAAAAAAGAGCCCCATATCACATGACAAGTAGGGTTGAGCCGATCTTGAGATTTCAGGATCATTTTTAAAATCTGATTTCCGATCCCAATTCCGATCTTAATGCAAGTAAATGGGATTATTTTAATAACCGAAGATTGGATTTTAAAAACGATCCTATTAACTACACAGCATGGAATCCAAAAATTAAGCACTTCAATTTTTAGACTCCACGCTGTGTAGTGATTAAAAAAAAATCCTCTGGCATCTTAGTCCCCCCTGGTGTCCGCTTACCTGTACAGATTGCTGCTGCTGCCCATTGTTCTCGCTCCTCTTCTCTCTCATTTACAGGCCTTCATAGCATCATGCACGCCCCCGCCTTCCAGGCTAGTGTTAGAGATGCTGGGATAAGGTGGGGCTTGTTGTGGCTTAGGAGAGTGTGGGCAGGTACAGGGCGAGGAGACGTGAGTGCATCACTCACGTCTCCCCTTCCAGTACCTGCCCACACTCTCCTAAGCCACAAGCCCCGCCTTCTTCCTAGGTCTGTATGAGAGAGAATCGGACCGAGAAGAACGGGGAGCGACAGCAGCAGTGGATCTGTGCAGGTAAGTGTTAGCTACTAGATATGTTAGCAGGGGTTACTAGCAGAGATGAGCGAGTACTATTCGAAACCTCCATTTCAAATAGAACGCTCCCATTAGAATGAATGGACGCAGCCAGTGCGCAGGGGGTTATGCGGCCGGATGCCGGCACAGGCTGTTTGCCAGTTGCATCCATTCATTCCTATGGGAGCGTGTTATTTGAAACGGCAGTTTCGAATAGTACTCGCTCATCTCTATTTAGCTTTTCCCACAATGCATGACCAGTAGCAAAGCATTGTGGGAAATAACCTCCGACCTCGATCTTGGCTAAAAAGATCGGGATCGGAAATCTGATCGTGATCATGAAATTTACTTGATCGCCGATAGGAATCCGATCTTTTCCGATCCCAATCGCTCAGCCCTAATGACAAGCACAATATATTGCAATAGACCAGAGGATGACTAGAATACCATGGATGCACTGAGACATTTACTTACTATTACAAGATTACTAACTAAAAGGAAAAAAATACTGCTTAAAACTGACATGTAAAAGGACTTGATAGTACACTTCTAAACTGCTGCCAAGGCAAGTAAGATTATAACGGGCATCAAAAAATCCATGGATTGACTCGACATGGACATCAAAAATGAAAGAACAAAATATAAACCGATTTCCAATCAATATTTGGTATGAACAACCCTGGCCATCAAAACAGATAGGTACACCCAGATAGGTATATTCTGCTCCTATTTTGGTAATAGGAGCAAAGCTGAATTTCTCCAGAATTACTTGAATAGGAATAAAATGCACGCCTTCCACAACTTCAGGTGCATGGAGGCTGCAGAACAGCTTATCTGTGTGAGGTTCGTCTGAATAATAGAAATGCCTCCAAATAAGGACAGGTCTCACTTGATTAGGGTGACCTGTTGTAAATTCCACATTCCATGTCCATGTAGGATGAAGAAATTCCCAGCGTTGCAGCTCTGTTTATGGATCACCTAGTAATCTACCAAGTGATAAAAATGAACCAAAGGTATACAAAAGGTATAAAAAGGTAAAAAAAAAAAAAAAAAGCTAAGGGAGAAAAAGAAATGTATGCCTTTATTGAATTGAAAATAATATATATAGCCATTAAAAATAAATTAATTAAAAGAGTGACATACAGGGGCAACACAGGAAGTGATGACATAGTCCACAAAGAGCCCTGATCATCATTGAGTCTGTATGGGATTACATGAAGAGACAGAGAATGCTGTCAGAGATGCTAATAAAATAAGATCATGCCACTAACCTGCAGATAACTACGTCTATGACCAGCATAAAGAGAATTATGGGGTTTGCCACCCATGAATCATCATTGTACTCTGGAGATTATATAATATTTGGAAGCTGAGAACTATAAAAGACTGCTCATGCTCATTTCTTCACCTCTCCAGGCACCCAGGATCCAGTTTTCTTGTATGTTATCTTCTAGACTCTTGGATGATGTCAACGGACTGGCGACACTTCCTGTGATAGGCCTCTGGCTTGATCATAATTTGGACATTATGGAGTAAAGAATTATTTACACAAGTGCAACTTTTAATGATTTTTTTTAGTTGAAACTAATATACTTATTATAAACTTATTAACCTTAATAAGTTATTAATAGAGATGAGCGAACACTAAAATGTTCGAGGTTCGAAATTCGATTCGAACAGCCGCTCAATGTTCGTGTGTTCGAACGGGTTTCGAACCCCATTATAGTCTATGGGGAACAGATACTCGTTAAGGGGGAAACCCAAATCCGTGTCTGGAGGGTCACCAAGTCCACTATGACACCCCAGGAAATGATGCCAACACCTCTGGAATGACACTGGGACAGCAGGGGAAGCATGCCTGGGGGCATCTAACACACCAAAGACCCTCTATTACCCCAACATCACTGCCTAACAACTACACACTTTCCACATTCAAAAAAACCTCTATCAAAGTGGGAAAATACCTGGAAACCTTCTTTACTCCCCAAATGGATGGACACAAACCCCAATTTAAGCTCAACAAACAGTAACAACCACCCCTTTAAATCACGTTCCCCATGACAACCACAAATGGAATAGGCAATGGGAATTCCAAAAGCCCTCACCCTTAACTGTCATTTTGAGTGTGTGTGTGTGTGTGTGTGTGTGTGTGTGTGTGTGTGTGATGTGGTAAGACCTTCCAAAATTCACTTTTCTAGCCCTTAACATGAGCCCTTCCAAACAAAGTTACATGACCTTAAGCTGAGCTACCAGCAGAGATTGAGGCCCTTGGCATGAGTAGAGCCTTGCACCAGCAGTGTTTTTGGCACTTAGGGTGAGTTGAGCCTTGTACCAGCGTGTGTCCCTTAACATCAGGCGGGCCCTAAGTTCTGCGCTTTGCACAAAAGTTCCACATTAACTAGGCTGAATGGTACAAAGATTAGTAGGCCCGAGAACCAGGAACAGGTCTTGCAATGGCTGTCGGATAACGCTTAAAGCACATTGTCCACCAGCCAGTCAGCCTCTACCTCCTCTTACCCAACAGTCTTGTCCTCCTTCCACCCAAAATTCCCAATCTTCTCAGAACAATAACCCCAACTGTCCCTGCTCCCCAGAGCTGTTCTCCCTTCCTTTGACTGTACCGCAACCTGCCCCTCCATTTCGCGATTCCACGGACCTAACAGACGAGTATCTGTGTCCAGATGCTCAAACACTAGAGTCTCCTCCATTCCATCTCCGGTCGATTTGGTGGCGGATGACCAGCAACCCACCCTCATCGACGACGATGAGACGCAGTTGCTGTCAGGGCAGCCAGTTGACATGCGCATTGTGCAGGAGGAGGAGGCGAGACAGGAGTTGGAAGAGGAGGTGGTGGACGACGAGGACACCGACCCCACCTGGACAAGGCAGATGTCAAGCTGGGAAAGTAGTGTGGATGTTGAGGCAGGTGCAGCACCAAAAAGGGTAGCTAGAGGCAGAGACATGTCCAGAGGCAGAGGTCAGCTGCTTTGCCGAATCCAGGCCAGACCCGGAATGTCCGAAGATGTTCCCTTTTGTACCCAGCCCAGAAAAACTCCCCCATCGAGGGCACGTTTCTTGAAGGTGTAGAGTTTTTTCAAGGAATGCGCCGAGGACAGATATAGTGTCGTCTACACAATTTGCCTCTCGAAATCGAGTAGGGGCCCTGAGAAGAGCAACCTGTCCACCACTTCAATGCACCGTCATTTGGAATCCAAGCAATGGAATCAGTGGCAGGCAGCAACGGCAGGACAAACGTCGCCCGCCGTTCATGCCACTGCCTCTGCTCACAGTGCTGGCGATGCACTCCAGAGGACGAGCCAGGACATCACTTCATCTGCCTCCGCCACTTTGTTGACTTCTCCCTCATCCTCCCCTGTTTCTGTCTTATCTCCTTCTCCTGCACCATCAAAGGCACCATCAGGCGCTTCTTTACAACAACCCACCATCTCTCAGACATTGGAGCGCCGGCAGAAATACACCGCTAACCACCCACCCACGCAAGCCTAGAACGCCAACATCGCTAAACTGCTGGCCCAGGAGAGGTTGGCGTTCCGGCTTGTTGAAACTCCCGCCTTCCCGGACCTGATGGCAACTGTGGCACCTCACTATGCCGTCCCTAGCCGTCTCAACTTCTCCCGGTGTGGCGTCCCCGCCTTGCACCAGCACGTGTCACTCAACATCAGGTGGGCCCTTAGTTCCGCGCTTTGCTGCAAGGTCCACTTGACCACCGACACTTGGACAAGCGCCTGTGGTCAGGGATGCTGCAGTGCTTATCTTTAATGACAGGCAGGGTGAATGTGGTGGAGTCTGTTCCTCGGGTGCAAACTGGGGTGGCCTATCTCCTCTCCCAGGCCAAAATTCATGGCAGGAGTAGACTGAAACCCTACGACGCTGCAACCTCCACCACAGCTACTAGCGGCAAACGCTAAAACACTGGTGTGGGGAGACGTCAGCAGGCGGTGCTGAAGCTCATCAGCTTGGGGGACAGACAGCACAGTGCCTCCGAGGTCAGGGATGCCATCCTGGCTGAGATGGCATTTTTTTTTCCCTGCTACACCTGGGGCCTGGCATTTTTACGCCTGTGATAATGGCTGGAACCTGGTAGCGGCTCTGGAGCTTGCCAGCCTCCAACACGTTCCATGTTTGGCCCACGTCTAACCTAGTGGTGCAAAGTTTTTTAAAAACATACCCAAATGTACCGAAGCTACTGTTGAAAATGCGGCGCTTGTGCGCCCACTTTTGCAAGTGCACAGGAGTCGCTGCTAGCCTAAAAACACTCTAGCAAGGCCTACATCTGTCCAAACACAGGCTGTTGTCCGTCATTCACACACGCTGAAACCCTACAATACCATATCTTGAGCAGGGTGTGTGAGCTGCACAGACCTTTGATGGAGTTCCATCTACAAAACCCAAGGGTTCCTCAAAGTCAGCAACCAAAGTTTCTGCACCATGAGTTTCCAGGGGTGGCAGAGTTATGGCTAGGGGAAGAGGCATGGATAGGGATGATGTCTAGGGGCAAAAGCAGTGTGGATGTGGAGGCAAGCTAAGCAGGAAAAACTGGGGGTACAAGCTAAGGCATGGACTAGGGTGATGTCTAGGGGCAAAAGCAGTGTGGATGTGGAGGCAAGCTAAGCAGGAAAAACTGGGGATACAAGCTAAGGCATGGACTGGGGTGATGTCTAGGGGCAAAAGCAGTGTGGATGTGGAGGCAAGCTAAGCAGGAAAAACTGGGGGTACAAGCTAAGGCATGGACTGGGGTGATGTCTAGGGGCAAAAGCAGTGTGGATGTGGAGGCAAGCTAAGCAGGAAAAACTGGGGGTACAAGCTAAGGCATGGACTGGGGTGATGTCTAGGGGCAAAAGCAGTGTGGATGTGGAGGCAAGCTAAGCAGGAAAAACTGGGGGTACAAGCTAAGGCATGGACTGGGGTGATGTCTAGGGGCAAAAGCAGTGTGGATGTGGAGGCAAGCTAAGCAGGAAAAACTGGGGGTACAAGCTAAGGCATGGACTGGGGTGATGTCTAGGGGCAAAAGCAGTGTGGATGTGGAGGCAAGCTAAGCAGGAAAAACTGGGGGTACAAGCTAAGGCATGGAATGGGGTGATGTCTAGGGGCAAAAGCAGTGTGGATGTGGAGGCAAGCTAAGCAGGAAAAACTGGGGGTACAAGCTAAGGCATGGACTGGGGTGATGTCTAGGGGCAAAAGCAGTGTGGATGTGGAGGCAAGCTAAGCAGGAAAAACTGGGGGTACAAGCTAAGGCATGGACTGGGGTGATGTCTAGGGGCAAAAGCAGTGTGGATGTGGAGGCAAGCAAAGCAGGGAAAATGGTGGCTAGAGGCAAAGGGATGTCCATAGGCAGCAAGGGCAAAGATGCAAAACTCTCCCGTTTCAAGAATTTTCCTGACTTGTTTCCCCACAAAACATTCCTGGGAGGAGGGCTGAAACACCACCCTCCTCCTCCTCCGCTGTTAGATTTACCCCAGCTACGAGCTGAAAACGCTGCAACACTGGTGTGGGGAGACGTCAGCAGGCTGGGCTGAAGCTCATCAGCTTGGGAGACGGACAGCACACTGCCTCTGAGGTCAGGGATGCCATCCTGGATGAGATGGCAATTTGTTTATCCCCGCTGCCCCTGGGGCCAGGTTTTTTAGCTTGTTGGAGGGCTCTGGAGCTTGCCAGCCTCCAACACGTTCCATGCCTGGCCCACATGTTCAATGTAGTGGTGCAATGATTTTTAAAAACATACCCCAAATTAGCTGAGCTAAGGGTGAAAGTGCGGCACTTGGACACCCACTTTCCCAAGTCTACAGTACCTGGAGCTAGCCGCAATACACTCCAGCAAGGCCTACATCTGCCTGAAGCACCTACTGTTGTGCGAGGTCACCACACGCTCTAACCCTAGATACCGTATGTTCAGCAGGGTGTGTGAGCAGCAGAGACCTTTGATGGAGTACCAGCTACAAAACCCAAGGGTTCCTCAGAGTCAGCTCCCTCACTTTCTGCACCATGAGTTTCCATGGGTGGCAGACTTATGGCTAGAGGCACAGGCATGGATAGGGGTGATGTGTAGGGGCAAAAGCAGTGTGGATGTGGAGGCAAGCTAAGCAGCAAAAACTGGGGGTACAAGCAGCCGGTGACATCATCACTGACAAGCACAGCTGTCTGTCAGCTGACAGGCTGACTTTCACCAAAATGAACAGACAATGGATAGACTCATCATATACATGTCAGTTACATGACAAATTTAGTGCAATTTGCAAGTCCAAGATGGTTTGGAGATCTGCGGAGAGGAATCTCACCACCTCTTGCGGGTGCCATCATTTGGAAGGCAAGCCCTGGGCTGGGGTGAGAGCAAGCGCAGGATAATCGTCGTTTGGCCTGGCGGCCACTGCCTCTTCCACTGTTGACAGGGCTGGCGCTGCAGTCCAGACCAGGAGCCAGGACACCTCCACATCTGCCTCTGACACTTTGGGGAGTTCACCCTTATCCTCACCTTTTCCTGCCATTTCTCCTTTTGCCCGCGCCATCATGCGCCTCTTCCCAGCAACTCCCCATCTCCCAAGCCTTTCATTTCATGCTAAAGTACAGCGCAACCCACCCACATGCCCAAGGCTTCAACGGCCTCATCTCAAGAAATCTGGCCCAGGAGATGTTGGAATCCCGGCTGGGGGACACTCTGCCCTTTTTGGGCAGAGTGTCTACTGCGCCACCGCACTGTGCCGTCCACACCAGCACTTTCCCCCAAACATGAGGCGGTCCCTAAATTCAGCGCTTAGCCCTAAAGTTCCATGTGACCAGTTACGAATGGACAAGTGCATGCGGACAGGGACGCTACCTTTCAATTTGGGCACAGTGGTTGAATGTAGTTGAGGCGTGGACCGGGTCGCAAAATGTGGTGGCCTGACTTGTCTCCCCACACAACATTCCTGGGAGGAGGGCTGAAACACCACCCTCCTCCGCTGTTAAATTGACCCCAGCTACGAGCTGGAAACGCTGCAACACTGGTGTGGGGAGACGTCAGCGGGCCGTGCTGAAGCTCATCAGCTTGGGGGCCAGACAGCACACTGCCTACAAAGTGAGTCATGCCATCCTCGATGAGACGGCAATGTGGTTTTTGCCACTGCACCTGGGCCCAGGCATGTTGTCATGTGTGATAATGGCCGTAACCTGGGATTGGCTCTGTAGCTTGGCAGCCTGCAACATATTCCATGCCTGGGCCACGTTTTTAACTCATTGCTGCTAATCTTTTGAAAAAGGTACCCCAATGTTCCTGAGCTACTGGTGAAAGTGTGGCGCTTGTGCGGATAGTTTTTAAAGTGTATAGTTGCCGCTGCTAGCCTCTATGCACTCCTACAACGCCTGTACCTGCTGGAACAACGGCTGTTGTGCGACGTCTCCACACTGCTGGCACTAAACATATCATGTGTTGAGCAGAGTGTGTGAGCAGCACAGACCTTTGATGTAGTTCCAACTCCAAAACCCTCGGGTTCGTCAAAGTCAACTCCCTCAGTTGCTCAACCATGAGTGGCCATGGGTGGCAGACTTATGTGAAATCCCATCCCATCCATTGCACTGGACACGAAACATTAGCATGCGCTCAGCACAACTTCGGATATGGCAGATGCGTTAAGCAGGGTGCAGGGTACAACACAGACCAGGCCCGAGCACCAGGAACAGGTGTTAGAAATACTGCAGCATCTGCCATTTCCTTCCAATTTTGGGGTTTTGGACCCGCCACCGACTTGTCTGGACCTAAGTGGGGATCATGAGACACAGTTGCCATCAAGGCAAGCTGTGGTCATGTGCGGTTTGCAGTAAGGGGGCAGTGCGCAATTGGAAGAGGAGTTGGTGGATGACGAGGCCACCGACCCCACATGGACAGGGGTGATGTCTAGGGGCTAAAGCAGTGTAGATGTAGAGGGAAGCTAAATCAACAAAAAACCTGGGTAGAAGCAAAGGCATAAACTGGGGTGATGTTTAGGGGTGAAAGCAGAGTAGATGTGGAGGGAAGCTAAGCAGCAAAAACAGTGGGTAGAAGCAAAGGCATGCAAAACTCTACCCTGTTGGAAGACTTATTCCTAGGTCTGGAACACGTTAATGGCCCCCCTGGACAAATTACTGCCACTCAGGGGCCTAGTGTCACCAGGAGGGACAAGTATAGGCGCATGTTGTGGGAATACCTGGCCGACACCAGCTCTGTCCTCTCCGATCCCTCTGTGCTCTACAGCCTAAACTTATTTTCTCATCTTTTTTTCTGAACTGCACATCTCTTGCCTGCTTCCTTTGGGATCTTAGAAATGGTGGTCCACTTCCACAGATGGTAACTTCAATAGACAGTGTAACGGGAGTAGCTGAGGGATCGCTGTCTTAACCACTTTTTGGCACAAAATTAACTTCCAAAGCCAAATATGGTGCAAGTATATGATGCAAGGACACCTACACACCTATCTCTGACACATTGGGGAGTTCACCCTCATGCGCCCTTTTGGCCTGCACCATCATGCGCCTCTTCCCAGCCACTCCACATTTCCCAAGCTTTTCATTGCAGGCAGAAGTACAATACAACCCACCCCCATGCCCAAGCCTGTAACAGCCTCATCGATAAACTGCTGGCCCTGGAGATGTTGGTGTTTGTTTATGCTTCTGGAGACCCAGGCCTTCCGTCAGCAGATGGCAGCTGGGGCACCTCCCTATGCTGGGCCTAGCCGTTACTACTTCTCTTGGTGTGCTGTCTCTGCCTTGCGCCTGCATGTGTCCCATAACATCAGTCGGGCCCAGAGCTCTGCGCTTTGCTGCAAGGTCCACTTGACCACCGACACATGGACAAGCGCCTGTGGTCAGGGATGCTGCAGTGCTTATCTTTAATGACAGGCAGGGTGAATGTGGTGGAGTCTGTTCCCCGGGTGCAAACTGGGGTGGCCTATCTCCTCTCCCAGGCCATGGCAGGAGTAGACTGAAACCCTACGAAGCTGCAACCTCCACCCCAGCTACTAGCGGAAAACACTGTAACACTGGCATGGGGAGATGTCAGTAGGCCGTGCTGAAACTGATCAGCTTGGGGGACAGACAGCACAGTGCCTCCGAGGTCAGGGATGCCATCCTGGCTGAGATGGCATTTTTTTTTCCCTGCTACACCTGGGGCCTGGCATTTTTGCGCCTGTGATAATGGCTGGAACCTGGTAGCAGATCTGGAGCTTGCCAGACTCAAACACGGTCCACGCATGGCCCACGTTTTCCAACTTGTTGGTGCCATGTTTCTTTGAAACCTACACCATTGTGCCTGATATACAGGTCAAAGTGGGGCCATTTTCGTAAGTGAGAACTAGCCTCTGCTAGGCAGAAAACATTCAGAGCACACTCCTCTCATCTTCGCACCGTTGGCTGGCGGAGGAAGACGAGGGGGTTGGAGTGGCATCTGATGTCCCTATCCCACACGAGGCTAGAGGGTGCACTTCAGTGCATCCCATTGCTTCACCACAAATGGTGTGAAG
This sequence comes from Leptodactylus fuscus, assembly GCF_031893055.1. Classification (NCBI taxonomy): domain Eukaryota; kingdom Metazoa; phylum Chordata; class Amphibia; order Anura; family Leptodactylidae; genus Leptodactylus; species Leptodactylus fuscus. Next base: position 130,489,152 of record NC_134268.1, on the reverse strand, counting down.
GGGAGTGGAAAATGGAGGAAATGGAGAGTGACCCTTACAGTTGGGGCCAGCAAAGGCATGCCAAGTAACACACTGGCACACATGGCTGACTTCATCTTGGGTTGCTTTTCAACACATATTTCACATCATGAAGAACAAATAATACTGGATTTTTTCAAGCCTCGAACCCCGGTCTAGGTCTAATGTCTGTTCCTTTCTTATATTAGGGGAGAGGGAAAAAAAATTACTTCAGTGATACGTTTAGCGTACATAGACTGACTATTAATGTGTATCCCACTTAGTGTTGTTAGGGTTACACACCGTCACAACCTGGCTAAAGCTTCTATAGCTGTTAATAAAGTCAACATAACTTTACGGTATCCAAAAAGACAGCTGGTACCGACAGAGAGCAAGACAAATGTCACCCAAAGCTGTGAGCTCTGAACACCCACAGTGACTTTGGCGTCATCATCATTATAAGGGAGTGGGTGGTAATAAATAACTTGGCAGTGCCTAAAACCCAAAAAGCTTATACAACTATATTTACATTAAGATACACAAATGAAACTTTTCAGTAGCATGTCATGAGACAAGCTGATAAGCTCTTCCTTTGTGCAGTGCTATTTGAAAGTTAAACGCTGCCTTTATTTTAATTCTGGAGAAGGTGCAGACATTAGATTTAGAACATGTTGTCTTCATTGTCCAAATCCTCTATATAGGTAACGCGTTTTTCGGGCCGAGCTGTCTGGGAACGAGCTGGTGCAGCACTGACAACCTGGGTGAATATGGCAAGAGCCTGAGATGTAGGGTGAATGAATCCCCAAATTATTTGTGGAATTCCCAGTGAGACAATGGCACTGTATACCAGTATTAAAAATTGTGGGTGCACATAACCCCCATATATTCTTTGAATTCCCAGTGAGACAAAGGAACTGTATAGCAGTATTAAAAATTGTGGGTGCACGTAACCCCCATATATTCTTTGAATTCCCAGTCAGACAATGGCACTATATACCAGTATTAAAAATTGTGGGTGCACATAACCCCCATATATTCTTTGAATTCCCAGTCAGACAATGGCACTGTATACCAGTATTAAAAATTGTGGGTGCACGTAACCCCCATATATTCTTTGAATTCCCAGTCAGACAATGGCACTGTATACCAGTAGTAAAAATTGTGGGTGCACATAACCCCCATATATTCTTTGAATTCCCAGTCAGACAATGGCACTGTATACCAGTATTAAAAATTGTGGGTGCACATAACCCCCATATATTCTTTGAATTCCCAGTGAGACAAAGGAACTGTATAGCAGTATTAAAAATTGTGGGTGCACATAACCCCCATATATTCTTTGAATTCCCAGTGAGACAAAGGAACTGTATAGCAGTATTAAAAATTGTGGGTGCACGTAACCCCCATATATTCTTTGAATTCCCAGTCAGACAATGGCACTATATACCAGTATTAAAAATTGTGGGTGCACATAACCCCCATATATTCTTTGAATTCCCAGTCAGACAATGGCACTGTATACCAGTATTAAAAATTGTGGGTGCACGTAACCCCCATATATTCTTTGAATTCCCAGTCAGACAATGGCACTGTATACCAGTAGTAAAAATTGTGGGTGCACATAACCCCCATATATTCTTTGAATTCCCAGTCAGACAATGGCACTGTATACCAGTATTAAAAATTGTGGGTGCACATAACCCCCATATATTCTTTGAATTCCCAGTGAGACAAAGGAACTGTATAGCAGTATTAAAAATTGTGGGTGCACATAACCCCCATATATTCTTTGAATTCCCAGTGAGACAAAGGAACTGTATAGCAGTATTAAAAATTGTGGGTGCACGTAACCCCCATATATTCTTTGAATTCCCAGTCAGACAATGGCACTGTATACCAGTATTAAAAATTGTGGGTGCACATAACCCCCATATATTCTTTGAATTCCCAGTCAGACAATGGCACTGTATAGCAGTATTAAAAATTGTGGGTGCACGTAACCCCCATATATTCTTTGAATTCCCAGTCAGACAATGGCACTATATACCAGTATTAAAAATTGTGGGTGCACATAACCCCCATATATTCTTTGAATTCCCAGTCAGACAATGGCACTGTATACCAGTATTAAAAATTGTGGGTGCACGTAACCCCCATATATTCTTTGAATTCCCAGTCAGACAATGGCACTGTATACCAGTAGTAAAAATTGTGGGTGCACATAACCCCCATATATTCTTTGAATTCCCAGTCAGACAATGGCACTGTATACCAGTATTAAAAATTGTGGGTGCACATAACCCCCATATATTCTTTGAATTCCCAGTCAGACAATGGCACTGTATACCAGTATTAAAAATTGTGGGTGCACGTAACCCCCATATATTCTTTGAATTCCCAGTCAGACAATGGCACTGTATACCAGTAGTAAAAATTGTGGGTGCACATAACCCCCATATATTCTTTGAATTCCCAGTCAGACAATGGCACTGTATACCAGTATTAAAAATTGTGGGTGCACATAACCCCCATATATTCTTTGAATTCCCAGTCAGACAATGGCACTGTATAGCAGTATTAAAAATTGTGGGTGCACGTAACCCCCATATATTCTTTGAATTCCCAGTCAGACAATGGCACTATATACCAGTATTAAAAATTGTGGGTGCACATAACCCCCATATATTCTTTGAATTCCCAGTCAGACAATGGCACTGTATACCAGTATTAAAAATTGTGGGTGCACGTAACCCCCATATATTCTTTGAATTCCCAGTCAGACAATGGCACTGTATACCAGTAGTAAAAATTGTGGGTGCACATAACCCCCATATATTCTTTGAATTCCCAGTCAGACAATGGCACTGTATACCAGTATTAAAAATTGTGGGTGCACATAACCCCCATATATTCTTTGAATTCCCAGTGAGACAAAGGAACTGTATAGCAGTATTAAAAATTGTGGGTGCACATAACCCCCATATATTCTTTGAATTCCCAGTGAGACAAAGGAACTGTATAGCAGTATTAAAAATTGTGGGTGCACATAACCCCCATATATTCTTTGAATTCCCAGTGAGACAAAGGAACTGTATAGCAGTATTAAAAATTGTGGGTGCACGTAACCCCCATATATTCTTTGAATTCCCAGTCAGACAATGGCACTGTATACCAGTATTAAAAATTGTGGGTGCACATAACCCCCATATATTCTTTGAATTCCCAGTCAGACAATGGCACTGTATAGCAGTATTAAAAATTGTGGGTGCACGTAACCCCCATATATTCTTTGAATTCCCAGTCAGACAATGGCACTATATACCAGTATTAAAAATTGTGGGTGCACATAACCCCCATATATTCTTTGAATTCCCAGTCAGACAATGGCACTGTATACCAGTATTAAAAATTGTGGGTGCACGTAACCCCCATATATTCTTTGAATTCCCAGTCAGACAATGGCACTGTATACCAGTAGTAAAAATTGTGGGTGCACATAACCCCCATATATTCTTTGAATTCCCAGTCAGACAATGGCACTGTATACCAGTATTAAAAATTGTGGGTGCACATAACCCCCATATATTCTTTGAATTCCCAGTCAGACAATGGCACTGTATACCAGTATTAAAAATTGTGGGTGCACGTAACCCCCATATATTCTTTGAATTCCCAGTCAGACAATGGCACTGTATACCAGTAGTAAAAATTGTGGGTGCACATAACCCCCATATATTCTTTGAATTCCCAGTCAGACAATGGCACTGTATACCAGTATTAAAAATTGTGGGTGCACATAACCCCCATATATTCTTTGAATTCCCAGTCAGACAATGGCACTGTATAGCAGTATTAAAAATTGTGGGTGCACGTAACCCCCATATATTCTTTGAATTCCCAGTCAGACAATGGCACTATATACCAGTATTAAAAATTGTGGGTGCACATAACCCCCATATATTCTTTGAATTCCCAGTCAGACAATGGCACTGTATACCAGTATTAAAAATTGTGGGTGCACGTAACCCCCATATATTCTTTGAATTCCCAGTCAGACAATGGCACTGTATACCAGTAGTAAAAATTGTGGGTGCACATAACCCCCATATATTCTTTGAATTCCCAGTCAGACAATGGCACTGTATACCAGTATTAAAAATTGTGGGTGCACGTAACCCCCATATATTCTTTGAATTCCCAGTCAGACAATGGCACTGTATACCAGTAGTAAAAATTGTGGGTGCACATAACCCCCATATATTCTTTGAATTCCCAGTCAGACAATGGCACTGTATACCAGTATTAAAAATTGTGGGTGCACATAACCCCCATATATTCTTTGAATTCCCAGTGAGACAAAGGAACTGTATAGCAGTATTAAAAATTGTGGGTGCACGTAACCCCCATATATTCTTTGAATTCCCAGTCAGACAATGGCACTGTATACCAGTATTAAAAATTGTGGGTGCACATAACCCCCATATATTCTTTGAATTCCCAGTGAGACAAAGGAACTGTATAGCAGTATTAAAAATTGTGGGTGCACGTAACCCCCATATATTCTTTGAATTCCCAGTCAGACAATGGCACTGTATACCAGTATTAAAAATTGTGGGTGCACATAACCCCCATATATTCTTTGAATTCCCAGTGAGACAAAGGAACTGTATAGCAGTATTAAAAATTGTGGGTGCACGTAACCCCCATATATTCTTTGAATTCCCAGTCAGACAATGGCACTGTATACCAGTATTAAAAATTGTGGGTGCACGTAACCCCCATATATTCTTTGAATTCCCAGTGAGACAATGGCACTGTATACCAGTAGCAAAAATTGTGGGTGTATATAGCCCCAATTCTATTGCTAGGGGACTTGCAGGGTATTTCTGAGGTGAAGGTGGGGGGGCACACCGTTGGAACGGGGATTTGGGGTGTATATATGGGGTATACGGGAATACACTGTCAGTGTGTTCCATTCAGGATCCTGGGAAAGCTGGGTTGCGGCGATTGAGCCCGTCAGTGCCACGTTACACTGACAAGCTTCTCCCTGGAATTGAAGTTATATGTAAGCCCAATATATTCTTTGAATTCCCAGTGAGACAATGGCACTATATGGCAGTAGCAAAAATAGTGGGTGTATATAGCCCCAATTCTATTGCTAGGGGACTTGCAGGGTATTTCTGGGGTGAAGGTGGGGGGGCACACCGTTGGAACGGGTATCGGGGGTATATATCGGGTATACGGGAATACACTGACAGTGTATTCCATTCAGGATCCTGGGAAAGCTGGGTTGCGGCGATTGAGCCCGTCAGTGCCACGTTACACTGACAAGCTTCTCCCTGGAATTTAGCTCTTATAAGAGCTGTTGGTTGTCTTCTCCTTCCTATCCTAGCCTGTCCCTGCCTACCCAGAATCTAAGCCCTAGCTAGCTGGACGGAAACCTCCGTCCTCGGTGAATTGCAAGCTCAGAATGACGCGAAGCTGGGCGGCGCTGTTCTTTTAAATTAGAGGTCACATGTTTTCGGCAGCCAATGGGTTTTGCCTACTTTTTTCAACGTCACCGGTGTCGTAGTTCCTGTCCCACCTACCCTGCGCTGTTATTGGAGCAAAAAAGGCGCCAGGGAAGGTGGGAGGGGAATCGAGTAATGGCGCACTTTACCACGCGGTGTTCGATTCGATTCGAACATGCCGAACAGCCTAATATCCGATCGAACATGAGTTCGATAGAACACTGTTCGCTCATCTCTAGTTATTAACCTTGAGATAAGTCTTGAGGTTTTTCTGAGTCTGTGTAGACAAGCAATTGCACATATGTATGTAGTATTAATATCACTTTCAAATATTTGCTTGTGCTATTTGGTAGCCAAGTGGCATAGGGAAGCATTTTGTTCAGACAGGACATACTTCCATAATTGCTTTTCACATTTCAGATACAGTTACATGACTTACTGCTGTGTTAGCTGGTTTCCGTAAAATGCTATGCATCATTTATAAAACAATTTTGTCTACATTATACAAAAAAGTGATGAGTGCATGTTCCTTCCAGAAAAAATATACTTTTGCGTATCATTAAAATTACAGCTTCATCTCCTGTTTTTGCCATGCTCAAGTGATTGCAATATTGAACTGTATATGTGAAGAATACACGACAACATGTCCTATGCAGGAATGTGCAGTTCTTATTTTATAAAAGCTTTAAGGTTCCTAGTACTTAAGCAATACACAGCATAAAGCTAGAGAAGAGGACATCCAACCAAACATTCATACAACTACCTAGATATATTTTATTAAATGTCCTTCTTTTAAATTAGTATCTTTATCTTGATTTTTTTATTCTAAAGGGAACCTGTCAGACAAATTTGGCATGTTAAATCTCCAGAACATCCTTAGGTCCCATGCTGCAGATTTTTTTTTCTTGCAGTTTTTGCTGTGGTTTTTTTTTTTTTTTTTTGAGCCAAAGATAAGAATGGCTAAAGAAGTAATGGGAAACCTATTGGAATTACTAATACTTTTAGCGTCAGATCAATCCACTCCTGCCTTTGGCTAAAAAAAAAAAAAAGCAGCAAAATCTCCAAAAACGTGGGGCCTCAGCCTTATTGTGTTATGTAGTGTCCTTTGCTGAACACAAAGATATTTTTTCACTTCAGAACAATAGTGACTTTTTAATCAAAGAAGATGATAAAGGAGGAAATATTGTTCTATGGCCTGTTAATTTATATTGACAGGAAGCACAAATACAGCTAAACAATACCTTCTGTTATCAGAAATTACCTGAAGATCCCACTGAGACTTTCAAGAAAAAACGGGATATACTCATCAATGGAGCATTCTGCCATGGGATAATTATGAAGTGAGAAAAAAGGGTTTATCTTTTACACAAGATCCACAAGAATTAGGAAAACCATCCAGGATGGTCCTATCCTGTCCTGATCCTATTGTGTCAGGAATTGTCAGTTTCTGTGACAAAAATGGCACTTATGTAGACTTTCTCTTACAGCCACTAGTGAGTAAACTGCCCTCATATTTTATGGATTTTATGCAACTTCTTCAGATTCTAAGTGACTTTGAAGTTCCCATGGACATATTACTAGTGACTAGAGATGAGTGAACAGTAAAATGTTCGAGATTCGATATTCGTTTCGAGTAGCCCCTCAAACGGCCCTTACTCGTCCTGCAGAAACAGCATTGATTGGCCGAATGCTAGACACTGTATAGCATTCGGCAAATCAACAGTGGTTCTGCTGCAGGCTCTTCTTTGCTAGTCGGGAGAGCTGGCAGCTTTTGGTTATGCGGGAGCTGACTTTTTCTCAAAGGAATGCATTGACCAGCGTTGATTGGCCGAATGCTATACAGTGTACAGCATTCAGCCAATCAACGCTGGTTCTGCCAGAGGCTCGTCTGTGATGAGGCGGAGTCTAAAATCGGACCACAATGGAGACTACTGTGAGGGCCTGGGAGCTGAGAACTAATGTAGCCAGTGGCCTATAAGTCCAGCTCCATTTCTTATCGATCATCATGTTAGGAGTTAGGTGTAAGACAGTCATATCATGGAATACTGATATAACAATGATTAAGTGCAGAAGTGGGTGAATCAATTTGTCATAAACCGAGTTTCACCTGAATATCCCAAATTGTTCCATTTATAATGAAAACAAGCAAACGATTTGTCTGTTAGCCAATAGTCAATGGTAGGTGGATACTTTACAGTGCCGATATCATATACATGATTCAGTAATCATAAACTTAAGGCATTGCAATGATGGTTGATGTAGGGCTAAATCTGGGATTCATTTCACTGCATGATACGGAGATAATTGAGTTCTGAAAAGTTTACACATTGCAACAGAGTAACATGTAATTTACTATCCTGTCTTTTTACAATGTCAACCACGTCTTCTTCAATGACACGGATCCCATTCTCTAGCAGTCATGTGGCATCTGCAAAGAGATGTATTCCTCCTAGTCCAAAACTTTCTCTTTTTGATGAGTTGGATGATAACTGTTAGTGTTTTTTGGATATAGAGGAGGTAGAGGTGGAAGACTTTGGTGTTGGTGGAGATAGCAGTGGCCGGGGCTGTGCTGCTGGTAGTCAAGCTAGTAGGAACAATAGGAGAAAATCTGTGGAATTGTGAGAAAATGCGTCATAAAAATTGGGGGAAGATGATAACATTGCTGAATATGATAATTCTATTACAGATAAGACCTGACAATCAGGTCAGTGTGACATGGTAATATCACAGAAAGAGGGTGGGGACAACTGTACTAGTAAAAATTCCATCCGATGTGCAGTCCCAATTTCCAATAGACCTTTCTGGGTAGATCTAAGGCAAGCTGGGGTGGAGGTGCACTAGCAGACACATGTCCACTACTGCTGTTTTTTTGTACATTGCCAAATGACAAATAACTGCCATGCCAGGGGCCACACGATGGCTCAGTGGTTTGCACTGCAGCCTTGCAGCGCTGGAGTCCTTAGTTTGAATCCTGCCAAGGGTAAAAAAACATCTGCAAGGAGTTTGTATGTTCTCCCCATGTTTGCGTGGATCTTCATCACATATTCCAAAAAAGACATACTGATAGGGGGAGAAAAATGTATATTGTGAGCTCTATATGGGGTTTACAATATATATATATATATATATATATATATATACAGTCCTATGAAAAAGTTTGGGCACCCCTATTAATCTTAATCATTTTTAGTTCTAAATATTTTGGTGTTTGCAACAGCCATTTCAGTTTGATATATCTAATAACTGATGGACACAGTAATATTTCAGGATTGAAATGAGGTTTATTGTACTAACAGAAAATGCGCAATATGCATTAAACCAAAATTTGACCGGTGCAAAAGTATGGGCACCCTTATCATTTTATTGATTTGAATACTCCTAACTACTTTTTACTGACTTATTGAAGCACAAAATTGGTTTTGTAACCTCAGTGAGCTTTGAACTTCATAGCCAGATCTATCCAATCATGAGAAAAGGTATTTAAGGTGGCCAATTGCAAGTTGATCTACTATTTGAATCTCCTCTGAAGAGTGGCATCATGGGCTACTCAAAACAACTCTCAAATGATCTGAAAACAAAGATTGTTCAACATAGTTGTTCAGCGGAAGGATACAAAAAGCTGTCTCAGAGATTTAACCTGTCAGTTTCCACTGTGAGGAACATAGTAAGGAAATGGAAGACCACAGGGACAGTTCTTGTTAAGCCCAGAAGTGGCAGGCCAAGAAAAATATCAGAAAGGCAGAGAAGAAGAATGGTGAGAACAGTCAAGGACAATCCACAGACCACCTCCAAAGAGCTGCAGCATCATCTTGCTGCAGATGGTGTCACTGTGCATCGGTCAACTATACAGCGCACTTTGCACAAATAGAAGCTGTATGGGAGAGTGATGAGAAAGAAGCCGTTTCTGCACGTACGCCACAAATAGAGTTGCCTGAGGTATGAAAAAGCACATTTGGACAAGGCAGCTTCATTTTGGAAACAAAATTTGAGTTGTTTGGTTATAAAAAAAGGCGTTATGCATGGCGTCCAAAAAGAAACAGCATTCCAAGAAAAACACATGCTACCCACTGTAAAATTTGGTGGAGGTTCCATCATGCTTTGGGGCTGTGTGGCCAATGCCGGCATCGGGAATCTTGTTAAAGTTGAGGGTCGCATGGATTCCACTCAGTATCAGCAGATTCTTGAGAATAATGTTCAAGAATCAGTGACGAAGTTGAAGTTACGCCGGGGATGGATATTTCAGCAAGACAATGATCCAAAACACCGCTCCAAATCCTCAGGCATTCATGCAGAGGAACAATTACAATGTTCTGGAATGGCCATCCCAGTCCCCAGACCTGAATATCATTGAACATCTGTGGGATGATTTGAAGCGGGCTGTCCATGCTCGGCGACCATCTAACTTAACTGAACTTGAATTGTTTGTCCAAAATACCTTTATCCAGGATCCAGGAACTGATTAAAAGCTACAGGAAGCGACTAGAGGCTGTTATCTTTGCAAAAGGAGGATGTACTAAATATTAATGTCACTTTTCTGTTGAGGTGCCCATACTTTTGCACCGGTCAAATTTTGGTTTAATGCATATTGCGCATTTTCTGTTAGTACAATAAACCTCATTTCAATCCTGAAATATTACTGTGTCCATCAGTTATTAGATATATCAAACTGAAATGGCTGTTGCAAATACCAAAATATTTAGAACTAAAAATGATTAAGATTAATAGGGGTGCCCAAACTTTTTCATAGGACTGTATATTACATAAAGCTGCCATGCCATTGACGTGCTTGTAGGAACTAGGTCCCTTGGTACACACATAAAATGGTATCACCAGATCATTTGGCAAAATGGAATTTGCGGTAGCACCAAGTGAACAAGGCTTTTCTATTCCTAATCCCCATGATCATCTTTGTAGGCAAGCAGCTTCCACACCTAGCACATACTCATCGTCCTTATCATTATCATCTCCATCTGCTTCTCCTCCTCCATCAGTCATCATATATAAAGGAATGTGTGTCCAGTAAACAACAATCAGCACCCAGTCATCCGTCTGGTCTGCAACTTTCATTTGCACACGGCCAAGTTACTGGCGATTCAGTTGCTTCCGTTCCACCAATGGAAATTACTGCATTCCACCAACTGATGCCAGTTAATAGTCTCAATAGAGAATACCTATCCACTATCATTTCTCTAGGATGGCTGTCCTTACTTGATATCACCAACTGGGCCTCTCTTTGTAAAATTCCATGTGGGAAAAGCTGCACGTCACTGTCAATACACAGAGTAGCAATTAGAGCCAGGGACAATACATAGCTCTCATGGGTCATTCGGTCAAAGTTTTGAGTGCCATAGGCCACTGTCTAGAGAAGCAGCAAGGTTCAGTGCTTTCTAGTTCTGACATCAATTCATGATTGCAGGGCAAGTACAGACAGAACCTATCTACCTCTCCCAGTTCCTCCACACTGGACCATTTCCTGGACCTAGCTTCACCAGGGCAAGCCATTGCTTACTCTCCACCTCCCTCATTTCGTGGTTGCAAGGTGAAGCACACATTGCGTGGCACTCTGGCCCATGCTGTAGCCTCAGTTTGAACAGTAGTATGTGATCAATGATTACTGCCTGTAGAAAACCATAGACACAATGGAGTGGATAACTGTGAGAGGAAGAATAACAGCTCCTTTGGAAGATAGTCCAACTTTTTCAGCTGGCATTTTTCTTGAAGTTCTATAAATTGTCACTCAATATTGATGTGCCAACATGATGTTCATGTGGCATGTGTTCCCATACAGGAATAACTGATAGGATTCTTTTCTGCCTTCTAAGTGTTGCTGTCTCAGTCATAGAATCTATTGCATTTCAGAGTGTTTTCTGGCTTGTTCAGCTGAAGGACCAAGTATTCTGATATTGTGTCTCAATTCTTTCTTCAAATCTGGTAATTGTCACATATTGGGAAATTTTTTGATGTTTTTTATTAAGTCAATTTTTTATCACTTCACTTTTCAAGTGCCAATTTTTCTTTAAAGTTTATAGTTGTCAGTGCCACTTACATCTGTCATACTGTTGGCATAATAATACCAAAACAACCCCACCATTGCTCCTTCCAATACCATTGCAACCTTGGTGTTGCACTCTGTTCTTCTGTAATGTTTATGTTTTACTTTTTTTTAATATGTGTCTAAAAAACACAGACTGGCAGCTTTTCTCTCAAAAAGGGTAATTTTTGGAGCATTTTAAAGGTTACAATATATAAAAGCATAGTATACTTGAAGTTTGGATCAAGTCACGTTCACTTTGACATAACTTTGGCTATGTTTACTCTATATTTAGTTTGTGGTTCGTATTGAAGTTGTTCAACTTGAAACAAGTCTGGGACCTGAGCCATGTGAACCTGAAACAAAACAAATCTTGAGATCTTCACCCATCTCTTGAAGTGAATAAAAATAGAGAGACTCAGGTTGGCTGAAGAGAAAAAAAACATCACTTTTCCAAGGGATTACAATGTTGCCACGCATTGTTGCATTACTAGAAATGCGTGGAGCTCTGCTAAAGTAAGGAGAGTTTACTGATTAAACCATTCCAGTCTTCCTTCATTATTATTATTATTATTATTATTATTATTATTTATTTATATAGCACCATTAATTCCATGGTGCTTTACATTTGGGGGTTACATACAGTACACAGAATATACAGGTAGATATAATACTAACAATGACCAACTGGCACAGTGGGGTAGAGGGCCCTGCCCGCGAGGGTTTACAATCTATGAGGGAAGGGGGTAGAGACAGAAGGAGAGGGGGGGAGACAGTTCAGATGGCGGTGCGGTGATATCAATAACTCATAAGCATTAGTCGCTTTAGAGTGAAAACGCTAGGCCAACTATATGGCCACTAAAGTGAAGATCTACATAAGAAGAAAAGTTGTGGTGATAGGATCCTGTTTAGTCCAGTTTTATGCTTGCAACATACTTGTTAAAACCAAATGATTTCAGTATTTATAGAATACTGAATATAGTATTTGTGATAGAGCAAGTCATAATGATAGATAGGGAAAGCACAACGTCTACTCTGTTTATAGTTAATGCAGCTCATGCAAACTTTTTCCACATTCAATAACACTTAAAATTGTATTTCCCTGCATTTAAAGGACTGAAGAACCAACATTGTATAGCTCTACAAAGTGTTCTTTTCCCTTTAGCTTGAAACAAATGGTTTCAGCCTGGTAAAGTCTTTATTTTTCATATAGAAAGAAAGTAGTGAAGATATTAGTTGTGTCCAGGATGCCACATAAAATATTCATTGCTAGATCATACATCACTCATTTACTATCATTGTAGAAATATCCCCTCCAATATTTGCCTCTGGCAAACCTCCATAGTAAACAGGATACTAAGATTCCTTTAAATCTAGTAAACATTTATGAGTTTTTTTAAACATTCTTTATCCATGTGGTCATCCTTTTTCCTTAATGCCAGTCATAAAGGCACTGATCCACAATATATGCTGCATAATAAATGTAGAGAATACACAATTTATCCTACTTAAATGACAGTTGCCACTTAATGTCACATCTTGGGCCATTGAATATTGGTATATTTCAGGGTAGGCATTGAAGCATTGTAAAATGAGAACTCATAAGATACAGTACATGAAATAAATATATGTTCTTGTTTTATCACAGTATCCAGCATAGATTCAACTAATAAGCATTTTAAATAATAGCAGAAATTATTACAATTTTGTAGCATTTCATTTACAGAAATATACCAAAGTGTTAATGTGCATTAAAAATTATGTCACGTGAAAAGATAGATATTTTTAAATAAAGATTTTTTGAATAATTTTGAGATAGAACTATTACGAATGGTTTTCTTTATCTGATTTTGAGATTGTCATTTCATAGGTTTTGTCATAAACCTACTACTGTATGAAAAGCTCTGCAACATACATGTCAAATAGATACAAAGAAGAGTAAATATTACATTAAATCAGAATTTACAGTTGATGAGAAATATGTGTCAGTGTTACAGATTTTTAAATTGATTATGTATTCATATTTTAACTTTTCAGGTGTACTTCTACTTATTATTACTCTAGTTATTGTATATTTTATTATTATTTTTATCATATAAAATTTTAAATACATGTGTTTTTACTCCATTTCAGTTAGAACTAGAGATGAGTGAACCAATTTGTAATTAGCGAGATTCGACTCACAAACTGAAACCTTTGCAATTTGTCTCAAGCAAAATATAATGGCTGCTGCAATATGTGTTGCACAGTTAAAATACAGAGTTCACAAAGGAGAAAAAGGGTCACATGTGCTCTGAGATGTTGGCTAGCTTCTAGAATCACCTGACAGCATTTTAGCCAATAATGAGTGGTAGGTGAATACCTTACCCCTGGTTCACATTAGCGTTTAGATTCCATCTGGGGGAGTACGCATGAGGACCCCTCCAAACTGAATACCAACACAACTGCAAGCGCTGTGAAGTTAAAGCACATGGACCCCATAGACTATAATGGGGTCCATCTGCTTGCCGCGCACTGCCCGCACGAATGATTCATGTGGGCAGCGCACAGCAAGCACAAAGACCCCATTATAGTCTATGGGGTCTGTGTGCTTTTACAGCACAGCGCTTGCAATTGCGTTTGTATTCCGTTCGGGGGGTCTCCATGCGGACTCTAACTGGACAGAATACATACGCTAATGTGAACCAGGCTTTAAAGTGCTGATATAGTCACAAAATAAGAGAAAGAGCCATTTTGTGATATGTGCAAGCTGAAGTTGTGGTATCATCATCAATGTTACACTGCATGATCCAAAGAAGATGTTGCAATTGCTATTGGGAAAACAACATCAACATTGCAATAGAACTACAGAATAATAGGAGAAGCAGTAGTGGTGCTTTAGTTTTTTAATTTTTAGTAATTTAGTTAGATTTAATCAATTTTAGAAAAAAAGGCAGATAAATCATAGGAATGGCGAAGGGAGAATTTCTGCACTGTGCTGTGATGTCAGTGTGTTTTCAGCTACACTGGACAGTTCACCCTTTCCCTGCCAATAATATAATTAAAACAAGCTTTGTTGTAGTTTTTTTTTGGCAACCAATGCATACAAAGTACCATTATCATGGCAAAAACAAACAAACAAAATGAACCGTGTGTTGCAGTGTATTGTAGTTTAAAATAGAAAATCTTCTTTTGCTAAGATTGCTTTTCTGTTAAGCAATACACACAAACAGGTAGGGAGCAGGCTAAAAGGGGGGGGGGAGGAAAGAGTTAAACAATTCAAATGTGGGTGGTAACAATGACAATACTTCTGGTTCTGTTGGCACTGCCTGTAGCTGCAGGATTGTTGCACTTCTTAGAATGAAGATGACTTTTTGATTACTTAGCTCACTCATTTCAGTCACAGGAGGATATTGCATCTGAAAGGGATCTGATCTTGAGTCAAACTTCAGCGTGTTCCTCCTCCTCTAATGTTGTAAAACATAGTTTACCACAGGGTCTTTTTGTACTGTCAACATGTCTGGACATGTATCCTTCATTCTCACTGACACAGATCCCTGGTAGTTCTGTGGCACATGCTGAGAAAGATATTTCTCCTAGCCAGGGTCTTCCACTTCTTTTGGAATAGCAGTTAAATGAGAACAGTCAGCATTTTTTGCAAGTAGTGAAGGCAGAGGAAGAAGAGGGAGACATGACTGAAGTTGAGGTAGTAGTGACAAGGGGCTTCATCATCATTGGAAGAAGAGGGTGACAACTTGCGCATAAGGCAGTGGCGGAGTCAGGAGGATGGCAACAGTGGGAGGTTGGAAGCCAAACATGCTTGGGGTACACCACCAGCTTCGCAAGAGCCTACCTGCCCGGAAAGCAGTGGTGTAGGGGTTCATGGAGGCAGCAGTTAGTTAGTGCAGTGTGTTGGGGATAAAATCACTTACTCAGCGGTGTGGCAATTTTTGTTAAGCTATCAGGGGAGGTGAACATGGCCATATGTTCAATATGTGGACAGAAGGTTAAGTGTGGGCAGGATGTTGGCACCACAACCCTACATCAACATAGGCAGCATCACCTTAAATTGGCCTGGGAGAACCATGCCTCCAATGTGGTGGTCCAGCCTGCTGCAGGAACCACTGCATCACCAAGTGGCACACACCCCATTTCAGGCCGTCAAAAATCCACCACATCAGCTGAAGGAAGCTGATGTTTTTCGGTATAACAATACCTTCTTCAAACTCTTGATGTCTGAAGCAATAGACATAAGAGGGATATCTCCATGTAAAGTGGTAAGAGTCAGCATGAACTCTGTCTGCTTCAAACATCAAGAGTCTGAAGAAGGTATTGTTATACCGAAAAACGTTTAACTCTACTTCTATCATCACTGCTTGAATAAAAATATGACATTTTCCAGCACTCCAAGTGTGACGTTCTTTCTCAACCAAAGAGGAGGACACCAAGGGCAAGGTCTCTCTCTTAGAAACAGGTCTATCTTAGAAAACGTTTAAACATCAAATCATAAAGGCCTTTGATATGTAACCAGTGGAGTAGGGAGGGAACATTTCATCTTGGGTAAATAAATGTGCAAAAATAGTGATACTAGAATAGGTGTACCAATACTAAGAAATCAAAAAACACTTCATGGTCTGAAACTTCACGAACCAGCAAGTTAATGATTTTCTCAAGGACAAAAACTAGTTCCCATGAGGAAACTAACTCCAGAATTCCTCTTGTTTTAACATTATCTATTCAACTCCTATCTTCAATGTCCATTGTCTCGGCTTTAATCTTTTCAACCTTCTCCTCCAAAACGTAGTGGGCATTAATGAATTAATTATAGGAGTGTGTAAGTTTTCCAATTTTGTGCTCACAGTGGTTAACCCTACCTCCCAGGTCTGAGATCATTGGGTTTACAAAACAGACATCATTCCTTTTATAAAGGATTCTGAGTCGGCTTATTCTGTAGATGGGTCTGTGTCTGTAGACATCTAAGGTTTTGCATCTTGACCTGTGAATTTGCTAGAGTCCAAATGGGGCCTTTGCTTTTCAAGGCTGGAGAAAGTACAGTCCCCTATTGCATTCCCTGTGCAACCTCCATTTTCTAAGACTGGCCGTTCATTTGTGGCCACAGCAAGTGTTCTGGAGAGCGTCCATCACCTATGAATACAAAGGGCACTGGCTGGGGAAGAGAGCAAGGCCACCTTATTTCTCCCCATGATCTTCCTTGTAGGCAGGCCACATCCACACTTAGCACATGATCGTTATTATCATCAAGATTACCAACTATTTCCAATATACAACCAGTCATGCATTGGTTCTTCAACTTATATAGTACCTGGTCAAGTTGCTGGTGGTGCAGTCGCTGCTGTATCATTTAGTAGATTCCACTCTGTTATGGTAACTGATGGCATGCACTTATCCTTGACGTACCCAACTAGCATTATTTCTCTAGGATGTCTGTCCACTGGGTCAATTTAGAGTGGCAGTAGGTTAGAGCAGTGGAAGGAGCTTACCCACGGGAGTTTAATGTTGTCCAACCTCAAGAATAATGGCTGAGAGGGTGTTCATTGATGCCAGAGGTGCTGTAACACATATGTGGACCAAACTTTCCACTGCTTGTGTGGAAAAAAATTCTTCTGTCAAAATGAATCAAGCATGAATCTGTGAAGATTTTCACACATGACCAACTGGTGCCTCTGAATAGATCTGCCGCTGTCTCCCTGTGTCAGGTTCCATTTATTGTGTTGCTGATGCTGTCTGCTAGTCCAAAACAGCCGGGTATCATCTCTTGCAGCCCAGGTCATTAAATTATTCCATACTATACTGCCACTCATGTTTCCACTGCTACCACCACTGCTACAACCCAGCCAGAAACGTCCTGTGACCTGGTCCATTACATTCTAAAATCACTTTTCAACTAGCCACCCAGTCACAAATTTTTCTTCAAAATAAGAAGTCTGTAACATAAATCATGAAGATAGGCTATTTCATATATAAAACCATTGATTTTTGAAACATACCTTATTTTTCAGACTTTAACTTGCAATAGACCATACGATGCACCTAGATTTTAGAGGAGAAACATAGGGGAAAAAATTTTGAAGCAAAAAATGGTAAAATATTTAATATATGGGAGTTGTAGTTTTACAACAGCTGCAAGGCCACATTGGCAGGTGACTCTACATCTGTACGGGCATGCATAGTGCATCTTTTTTGGGGGCCAGATGTACATTTTAGTTATATCATTATGGGGAATGTCTTTTGCTTAGATCTCTTTTTATTCAATTCAGAGGCAAAACAGTGGTTTGACACCTTTGATTTTCTTTCTTGCCACGACGTGCACCGTACAGGAAAAATATTTTTATTTTTTTAGTTTGTATACTGGGCATTTTTGGACACAGGGATTTCTATTATGTATGTGTTTCACAGTAATATTCTACATGTGCATATAAATACATGTTTTAATAATGAACACACTAGTCAAGGATGGTAGGGCAGTTGACTTACACCCCAAGTTCCATAACCAAGGACTCTTTCGTGGTCCTTTGCCCTAGATCAACTGATCCAAGGACACTTGCAAAGTCATGACCAAAGACAGCACACTTACTTAACAGGATCATTGTCACCAACACTTTACTGTGGTAGTAGTTGTGCATCAAAAGCAGTTAGCATAAGTTATAGTCAGTGATAACAAGGCTCAACGACAGCGGTTAGATATTCTAAACACTCAACGACTTTGCATCATGAGATTATAAATCCTAAAGCAACACAGCAACTGCCCAAATCCCATAGTAAACCCTATGGGATCTGGGCATATTACACCCAGCTCCGACAGGCCCTAGTAAGAGTCACCATAATCACTATGGGAAACAATCTGGCTCTCTTTCGGGAATTACACCACACAGACAAGTGGCCGCAATGGCCTCAACAGAACTCTGGACAGAAGCCTTAAAGATACAGGAAATCCACCCTTTTGTATAGGAATTTTCCCACCCAGCATGACTACAATGCATTAGACTGTAGCATTCCTAGGCTGCACCACAAATAGCATGAAAAGAGCACTGTCTACAGTATAAGTGCAATTGGATTCAGTCCATTTGTTTATAATCACTGCACAGCTCTTCTTCTATATCAAGCAGTCACCCATCTAAGGTTATTTTGTAGAAGAGAGTAGCTCCCACCACCTCACTCCAGGTCTAATTCAGATATAGTGAATCGCACCCATAAGAAAATGTTGCATATGCCACTTAAGTTCTTGGCTTCTAAAGGAAGCTAAAATGGGTAGCCAAGAAAAATGAAGATGCATAAAAGCATTCTTAAGATAAAGACTAAGTGTACCTAAGATAATTGACAGGTATTTCCATGGCAGGATCAGCAGCAGAACATCTGAACTATGACCTTGCTATTCTCTAAGTACACAACAGTATAAAATATACTGTCCACATTTGAAACCCATAGTTGTTCAGTAAGTCACCTGCATTTGTGGCACACTGCAAGTATGGTCTCCATGTTTGACCGTCTGTTGTCAGACACACAGAGGAACCCTCAGGTAAGAACTTTACTATCCCCTTTTATCCATTTTCATCCTGTTGTTTCCTTTTGACACTTATCTTGGTAAATATAAAGTGTAATTGTTACCTTTTGACCTGTGCCACCCTGCTACTTTTCCCTTCTACCCTTCTCATCCTTTCAATTAGTATAACCATAATTATCCCCTTTGGCTATTGTCACCCTTTTACCCTGCTAGTACAGTTTTTATTCAGATTCTTTAATTCACAGATTATTAGATTGCTACACATCGAGTTTCTGCTGGGGCGCTCATCCATTTCACAGATCACTAGCATGACCCGTGAAATCATTTGGTAGTATCTAAGAACATCAGTGAAGTCACAGTCTAAGGCACAAGAATGGCTTTGGATTGCTTCTAGAAATTAGTATAGTTTCCCAACTTTATTGGTCACCTGGATTGGAAACATATACGTGTAAAGAAGCCATATCACTCAAGGTCCTTATATTTCAATTATAAGCAGGTTTTCTCAGTGGTGTTGTTTGCCTTAACAACTGCCCGTTTACCATGGTGGATATAGGAGCCTATGAAAGCCCTGATGATCCGGGCATCTTCATGGCTTCCAGAATGGGTGAATGGCTTTGGTCCAATCAGTTTGCCATTCAAGAACCAAGACAACTGATTGGTTCATAAGGACCTCCAACACCATTTGCCCTGGTGAATGAGGAAGAATTTGGACTTGCCCCCATTTGTTGTGGACATTCCCCCAGCGTAGTTTAGATGAATGGAGAAATGTCTTTAACCCCTTCCTGACATCCTCCATAATAGTAGGGCACTGCCAGGAAGGACTTCCGCAAACCACCATAGTACTACAGCGGCAACATGATGTGCACACAGAATCTGTGTGTGCACCTTGCTCTGCGGGTGGTAGCCGTATGTTACGGCTGATATTGTCCTGTAACACCTGCGGTCAGAAATGGGTCCTACCACGGGTGTTAAACCCTAAGATGCCGCAAACATGAACGTGGCAGCTCAAGTTTTTTTTTTTTATGTTCCGGGGTCCCAATCAGCTCCCCCCTGGTGACATTTTTGGATAGTACTAGAGTTGCTAATGGGCACAATGCACAATATGTGATGCCCTGCTTGTGTCAGAGACAAACACTCCAAAGGGTGTTGTACCAAGGAAAACCCCTTTATCAGTTTTTGGAGTGAGTGTTTCTGCTGTCACAATCGGGCACAACATAACAGGCACCAAAATGGTGTATCTCTGGAAAAATTGCAATTTTCACTTTTCATTGTACATTTATTTCTTGCAATTAAAATAATGCAATACTCAAGGGTTAAAAATGCTCGCTATGCCCCTTCATACATTCCTTGAGGGGTAGTAGTTTTCAAAATAGGGGAGTGCATTTTTTTATTTTTGCCTAAGTCCCTCTGCAATGGCTCACCAATGCCGTGCAAATAACCAAATTAAGCCTCAAATAAGCATAGCGCTTCTTAATTTTTTGAGCCTTGCCATATTTGTAGACAAAAGAGTAGGGCTTCATATAGGATGTTTCCAAAATCAGGAGACAGAGCATAATACCTGGAGAGCTGACATTTTACAGTGCCTTGATATGGGTAGAACCTATTGGCCACTGAAATGGCCTATCTGGGAAAATGTAAATTTTTGTTTTGCACCATCTGCTGCTGTATCTTTTTGGAAAGCATCTTTGACGTCAAAATGATCACTATACCCTTTGAGGGGTGCAGTTTCCAAAATGAAGTCACTTCTTAGTACTCTCCATTGCATTAACCTCTTAGGGCAAATGTATCATGGCACCTGCAAATGATTCTCCAAAAGCCTAATGGCGCTCCCTGCCTTTCTTGCCCTGGACAAATTGTCAGGACAAATTGCATAACACATTGTTGGATATATTTCCTCCTTTAACCCTTTGTAAAAATGAAAACTTTGTGGCTAAAGCAACATTTTATTGCAAAAAATATAATGTTAAGAAATCTATAAAACAGTTGTTGGATCAAAATGGTCAGTATAGCCCTTGATAAATTTCTTGAGGGGTGTAGCTTACAAAATGAGATCATGTTTTGAGGTTTCCATTGTATTGGTACTTTAGGGACTCTGCAAATGAGACCTCGCACCCCCAAAACTATTCCAGCAAAATGTGCCGTCTAAAGGCCAAATAGCGCCCTTTCGATTCCAAGCTTCACCATGTACCCATACAGCAGTTTATAATCACATATGATCATATACTGCTGTATCGTATATATATATATATATATATATATATATATATCACATTTTTATGGCCCAATTCTGTGAAAGATATGTAAGGTCATAGTACTCACTATACCCATTGATAAATTCCTTGAGGGGTATAAGTTACAAAATAGGGTCACTTTTTGGGGGGTTTCTAATGTTTTGGCACCTCAGCGGCTCTGCAAATGGGAGATGGCACCTGAAAACTATTCCAGGAAAATCTGTCCTTCAAAGGCCAAATAGCCCTCTGTCCATTTTAAGCCTTGCCATGTGCCCATACAACAGTGTACCGGCACATATGGGGTATTGTCGTGTTCAGGAGAAAAAAGTTAGTTGGTTATTCTCCTTTAACCCTTTGGAAGATGAAAAATTTGAAGCTAAAGCAACATTTGATCGGAAAAAGAGTACTATTTCATTTTCAGGTTCATATGATAATAAATTCAGTGAAAAACCTGTACGGTCACAGTACTCACTATACCCCTTGATAAACATCTTGAGGTGTCTAGTTTCCAAAATGGGGTCACTTTCTAGAGGTTTCTACTGTTTTGGCACCTCAAGAGCTTTATAAATACGACATGGTGCCTGAAAAAGATCACAGCAAGATCTGCCCTCCAAAAGCTCATTGATGTTCCTTCCTTTCTGTGTCTCACTGTGTGGCCATATATCAGTTTATACCCACATGTGGGGTACTATGGTAGCCGGGAGAACTTGCATAACAAATTGCAGGATGCGTTTTCTTCTTTAACCCCTTGTGAATGTGTAAATTCTAGGGTTAAATGAAAATATTAGTAAAAGAAAAGGAAATGTGTAAATTTCACCTCCATTTTGTCTTGATTCCTGTTAAGCACTTATAGCATTGAAATACTTAGTATATGTTGTTGTGGCTTATTTAAGGGGTGCAGTTTTGAAAATTGGGTGGTTCATGGGGGTTTCTAATAGAGGGGGCTTTCAAAAATCCTTCATACCTGGATTAGTCTCCTGGGTTTTAGAAATGTTCTTAAAAATTTGAATATTGTTGTTTGACTTGTAAACCTTATAATGTCCGTAAAAAATAAAATAGTGATTAAAGTTTTATGCCAACATAAAGCAGAGATCTGGTACATTAGATTTATGATATAATTTCGGAGGTATGACTATCTGTATGCAATGCATATCATTTAAAACTTTTAAAATGCATACTTTTCAAAATTTCCACAAAATTTCCTATTTTTTCACAATTAAGCACAAGATATATCAACCAAAATTTACCACTAAGATGAAGTACAATGTGTCACAAAAAAAAAAAAAAAAATTACTTTGGAAAATTAAAGTTATTACTGCATAAAGTGACACATGTCAGATTTGAAAAATCGAGCTCTTTCTCGAGAAGTCAAAAACTGGCTTAGGCGGGAAGGGGTTAAGGGCTTACTGGAGTCAGATGGTATGTTGAATATGATTTTGATGTTCTCATGAGCAAGTAGTTATTCAAGTCTGTGTCATTCTACACAACATTGTCAGGATTCATGACACTATGCATAATGGTGATATGGAGAATTTTGTTGCAATGTCCGACATTCTTCTGGATCACACAATATATGGACAACCTGGATTGTCTATATCAGATCTCTATACAGACAGTTTGCTATCACCTGCGAAAGCAGTTTTTTTGGGAGATGGATGTTCTCCACAGCATCAAATAATTTTGATAAGGACGGTTGCTTACTTGTTCTGGATTGTTGTTGTTCCTATTTAGTTTAGTGTATTTCTTCCTGTTGTAGTTTAAAGTAGGGACTTGCAGGAGAATTTCTCCAAGAATATGTTGTTTACATTTTTACATGTTTTTTTTTTTTAATATATATTTTAAAAAGAGCCTAATGTTCAATTAGGCATCATTAGTCATAGAAATGGGTCATTTCACGCTACATGCTCTTCTACAGTCTTCTACATTATATTGTGGGAGCCATAATTAGAGAGCCCTTATCTAATGCAGGCCACAGTACTTTGTAGCTCAAATGGTTACATACAAAGGGACTTATGGGGGTACCATATACTGTAGAGGTGCCACATACCTCCACAAGGGTGGGAAGGTGCTTAACTATTTCATGTGACATGATGCAGAAATGGGTGACAGTGCACAAATAGATACAGAACAGCTATAGACGTTATGGTGTCCTACAGGCAGTATGATAAACAGGATGTTCCCCTGCATCGCTTAGCATATGAATCGCTATGGGTGCAGTATTATTTCAGTCTTGAGTTTCAGAAGAATCTAGTAGGATACTTAGTTCTACATTATTTAAGCAGATCATGGTTATCAAGTAAGATATTTAAAATCAAGTGTCTGGTGTTAGGTTAGGCAATATAGTACGATATATACATATATACAATGTCTTTGATCTATTCCATTTCACTGAATGGTGCAAACCCACTAAATAAATATTGTAGTATCACAGAAAGTGAGAATAAAATATACATTTTAAATTAACCATCTAAAAAGGTCCTAGACCAAAATAGCTAATAATATAAACAGCTATGAATGCAATAATTTAGATACACAAGGTCTAGTGGGAGAAAAAGGGGCTTACAATGAATACCTGGGAGGAAAGATTATAACAACCCGCAGTGTTAAAGTCCTAACACACAAAGACACAGGTGCCCAACTTAGATCAAATAGGCAGAATGAGTAGAGATGAAGTGAACATAAAGGGGCGCTATATATTTTAGCTGCCTCCCCCAGTTTATCCTTTCTTTCTACCACTGCTGGATACAATCATTTTTACTCCTAATCTCATTTGGGATTTTGGACTTGTTCCAGCTTGTGGTTTATTTCCCTATACTTAAAGGGTGGTGGTTTATTCCACCACTAAGCTTTAGCCAGTATTGGTATAGGTTATAATCAATCATGTGGCTGGGCTTGCACATTTTGAGTATAGACTATGTATCTTAGAATTATGTAACTAGATTCTGAGAAGGGGGATTGATCCATATGGCTTCTATTTTTATCATTTGCTCTGTATGATATATCGTTTATTCGGTGTATTATTAGACATTTCATGGGTGCCTATTGGCACCTGTGTCTCTGTGTGTTAGGACTTTAACGCTGACTTAGTATGGGGGTTGTTATAATCCAGGTATTCATTATAATTCCCTTTTTTCACACTAGGACTTTTGTCTCTAAATTAGCGCATTCATAGCTGTTTTTATCATTAGCTGTTTTAGTCTAGGGTCTTTTTATATGGTTAAATTAAAAGTTATATTGTATTCAGTGTATCCCATTGCATACTCTACTCTACGGTTCATCATGTCCCATAATCAAGGATTGCTAAGGGCACTATTAGAGCAATTTGTAGCTATGTGTCTGCATTACAGGTAAATACATTTAACAAAGATGATTTCTTCACTTCCAATTTTTTTTCTTCCTAATTCATTCACACTTAATTGCTAAATAACTGCCATGGAGATTATAATTGACCCTTAAGGCTCTGTTAAAAACTTAATTTAAAATGTGACAGGAGTCTTCTAATCACACTGGATTTTGTGTGCTTACAATAGTATATACCTCCCTTACTAGCTAAGACATATTTAAGTATATGTATGATAATGAAATTGGAATTTAACACTGTATATTTAAGATCATTTTGATGTACCAATATGTACAAGGCTCTATCTAATTAAATTAAATTATTTTATTTGTTAATCTGCAATTATAAGAGCTACGAATCTTTACTAAAGCCAGTCTCACAAGGATGATTTTGGTCCAGGAAACTCGACTCATGTGTTTGACAAAATTACTAGCCCAAATCAAGCTCAAATGTTCTTAATGCAATATATCAATTTATATTAGCTAAACAGTGTTCATGCTGCTAAATCCAGTCAGTATGTAAGATTGTGGAACCAATGATATAGTGTGAGTTTCCCTTTTACTGGTTAGAGTTCCCTTTAATTCATGTCTGAGATGGGATGATATAAAGATGGACCAGATGACAGATTTGTTGTTGCAAACCTGGACAAGAAAGACCCGTGCTTGCCAAATAGGTGAATAAACATACAATTTTTATTTGAACAACACACTACGCGTTTTGGGCGTAACTCCACCCTTCTTCATGTGTAAAGGTTCTTTGCCGTCAGGCCTGGAGGCTTTTTGAGATGGGATGAGGTGTGGAATGTGATGTCTAATTTCACGTGCAGTACAGAACGGATTACTACCCGCCATCTTTCCAATTAGAAAGTGCAGAGGGTCACTACTTATGGCTATATTGTACGGAAAGTGTAAGGGTGACTGTGGAGTCCTACACTCCGTTTGGCATAGTTATTACTCATACATGGACCAAGTTTCTCGAAAAAATCTCATGTAAAATCAACCTACCAGGAAGGGAAATATTACTGAAAATGTTTCACATAATAATAATAATAATAATAATAATAATAATAATAATAATAATACATTTACCATATATATTACCATCATATTTTGCAGTGCTTTACAAATCAAAGTAAAGTTAAAATTAGACTTTACAGAGTAAAAATCAATTCACACAAAAGGGTGAGGGCCCTGCTTTCAGTTTATGAGGCTAGATTTTTTCTTTTTTTTCATAAGGATTTGTAAATAATAAGTAATTGTGTTCAATACTTCAATACAACCTATGTATCAATTACTTACTTATACATTACAGTAAGGAGAATATAAGGCGTCTGTTAAGCTAATGGAAAATGCATTAAGGTCATATATACATATTATTAAATGAATAAGATTTGGTTGTTGCTTAGCCAATTGTTTGACATGTGAGCAAACTCTGCATGACTTGTAGGACCTCTTGGCAACCTGTAGTTATTATCTGATTGGAGGCTGTCAAGACTCTAATAAATGAGACACACCTCATTTTTTTTTTTCTAGCTTTAGGATAATACCCACTGTACTACAATCTTGTAAAAGTAAAATCATTATAGTGAACTTGGTGATAGACTGTATGGAAAGAAAGAAAGTAGACAAAGTGTGTCTAGTGGCACGCGGAACTAGATATGTAGTGCCTGAGCTCCAGACCCTTAGGCCTTATTACCAGCACATAATTTCCCCGCAAAAGGTCTGTCAATTAGCTCTAAGAGACATCTACTCACCCTGATAGTGATGGCCCACAGGACGAAAGAAGCCCTCTGATGCTGACAAAGTTCTTCCTGGCAACAACTTCAGAGAAATTGTACAGGGGAGTGTTTAGCAATCAGAAGAGGATTATTAAACTATGAGTTTAAACTGTACACAAATTATAAAAGCCTTTAGACAGACATACTCCCTTATCTTAAAGTTAAGACCAAGTTGGCTTTATTAATGAGAGACAAACACTGGGTGAGACACATAGACATTATTTCTGTTGTCCAGGACCAGCAAATGCCTTCTCTGCTCCGAACTCTGAATGCGAAGAAAGCATTTGACCAGCTCCATTAGGGATTTCTTAGGGCAGTATTGAGCAAATTTGGATTCTCTCATCCCATTATCTGCACTATTATGGCCCTTTACTCTAACCCATCAGCAGAAGTTTATTCTGTAGAGACCTTATCCTCCCCATGTCAAATCACTAATGTAATCTGATAAGGCTGCCCCTATCCCCCTACGCTTTGCTTTAACCCCCTAAGAGTCAGCAGAAAACATCAATTCTGGCATCTGTATTTTAAGGTTTATGGTGTTTATCATGTAGCAAAAATAACATACTAATTTTATTTTAGTGGTTGCCATGGATGTGGCGATATCAATTGCGTTTGTCTTTTTTACTGCAAAAACAACTTTGGCATTAAATGTTAAGTGTGCTTCCTGATTGATAGCCTCCCATGGGGCCAACTGAAGTGACAGGTACAGGGGAATAAAAAAATCCTTATTCCCTCTTTGCACACTTTTAACAAGAGGGCAACACAGTACTGTTGGACATCCAAAGGGAATGTCAGGCAGGCTGAGTTGATAACAGGAGCAGTAGCGAAGTACAAAACAGTGTTTAGGAAGCATAAGTCTAGAGGCAAACAGGGGTCATAAACAGGAACAGGCACAGTACAAAATCAGGATGCAAAGACAAGGTCAAAGGTCAAGGAAAAGCGTTAGAAACACAGGAAAACAGATACAGGAGAAGTGCTTACTACCAGGACACAAGTTCAACTGGATAGTCAGTGGCGGGCTGGAGCCAGAGCACTCCTTAAATAGTCTCCGGCCTGTTGCTAGGTCAAAATTGGAAGTCCCTCATCCAGCTCAGAAGGAGACTGACAACCCCCGCACATCACTGCAGAGGTTACGGAAGTGGGGACTCAAGAGCATGGCAAGGATAGGGCCAACAGTCTCTGCACAGTGCTGTGGAGGCTCTGGACCTAACTAAAACACATGTATTCTCCTGCATACTGGTTGAACTAGTGATATCTTAAGATCCAGTTGAGCAACAGAAATGACCTTAGGATCAGTTCACATCTGTGTTCGGGGATTCCATTCCCCTCTCTGCATGAAAAATACGGAGAGAAAAGCGCTGCAAGTAGCACTTTTCTCAACGCATTTTTGCGCAGAAACAACACAGACCCCATTATAGTCTATGGCAGGGGTGCTCACACTTTTTCAGCGTGTGAGCTACTTTATTAGCTGACCAAGGCAAAAGATCAACTAGGGAGGGGCCGGGGCGGGCCTGTGGGCAGAACCGGGCGGGCTTGTGGGCGGATTCAGGCATGTGGGCGGGGCCGAGCGGATCGTGAGAGCAGGAGCAGCGTTCTGTGGCTGCCCAGGATCCCCGGTGTCTGTTTGTTCACAGCGCAGGCTGAGAGTTATCTCTGGACACTGGCAGGCTGGGGCTGCGGCAGACTTAATCAATTAATTAATCACACTTATAGCATTCAATATAAAACTCATATTATTGCAAATGTAATGCTATTACATATTATTAAGCCCATAACCAGGGATTCCCATGGCAAAGTAAATGTGTGAGTATAACTAAAAAACGATATATAAGAATAATGTGAAACACTTAATCTTCCACAGTGGGCCAGAGCATGGCACCACCATGTAGGACAATTAAATATCCCATCCGGTTCACACATGCGGGAAGTGCCAACTGCGCATGCGTGGCAAGTCCGGGCCGCGTGCAGGCGCACTACGTCTTTATCTCACTCCCACAAGCTGGGCTGTGAGCTTGCAGGCAGGAAATAAAAACAACCATGTTAAACTCAATGAGAGAGACCATACTTATGGTCTATTACCCCGAGGATGGGGGAAGCTGTTAGAGCAACATACATAGATGGATGGGTGGTACCCAAATGGATTAGGCAAAAAAATTAATTAATCTATTGGATTTACAAATTTGAGGACATTACGCCTTAATCGGGGTCCGTCGTAATCACTTGTCCCAGTGAACTATTTTTTATATTTGTCCTTTCCCCCATTCCTGTCATGTTTTCAAGTGCGTTTTTGTGTACATGATCAGATTTATCTATATATATACACTCACCGGCCACTTTATTAGGTACACCTGTCCAACTGCTCGTTAACACTTAAATTCTAATCAGCCAATCACATGGCGGCAACTCAGTGCATTTAGGCATGTAGACATGGTCAAGACAATCTCCTGCAGTTCAAACCGAGCATCAATATGGGGAAGAAAGGTGATTTGAGTGCCTTTGAACGTGGCATGGTTGTTGGTGCCAGAAGGGCTGGTCTGAGTATTTCAGAAACTGCTGATCTACTGGGATTTTCACTCACAACCATCTCTAGGGTTTACAGAGAATGGTCCGAAAAAGAAAAAACATCCAGTGAGCGGCAGTTCTGTGGGCGGAAATGCGTTGTTGATGCCAGAGGTCAGAGGAGAATGGCCAGACTGGTTCGAGCTGATAGAAAGGCAACAGTGACTCAAATAGCCACCCGTTACAACCAAGGTAGCCAGAAGAGCATTTCTGAACGCACAGTACGTCGAACTTTGAGGCAGATGGGCTACAGCAGCAGAAGACCACACCGGGTGCCACTCCTTTCAGCTAAGAACAGGAAACTGAGGCTACAATTTGCACAAGCTCATCGAAATTGGACAATTGAAGATTGGAAAAACGTTGCCTGGTCTGATGAGTCTCGATTTCTGCTGCGACATTCGGATGGTAGGGTCAGAATTTGGCGTCAACAACATGAAAGCATGGATCCATCCTGCCTTGTATCAACGGTTCAGGCTGGTGGTGGTGGTGTCATGGTGTGGGGAATATTTTCTTGGCACTCTTTGGGCCCCTTGGTACCAATTGAGCATCGTTGCAACGCCAAAGCCTACCTGAGTATTGTTGCTGACCATGTCCATCCCTTTATGACCACAATGTACCCAACATCTGATGGCTACTTTCAGCAGGATAATGCGCCATGTCATAAAGCTGGAATCATCTCAGACTGGTTTCTTGAACATGACAATGAGTTCACTGTACTCCAATGGCCTCCACAGTCACCAGATCTCAATCCAATAGAGCATCTTTGGGATGTGGTGGAACGGGAGATTCGCATCATGGATGTGCAGCCGACAAATCTGCGGCAACTGTGTGATGCCATCATGTCAATATGGACCAAAATCTCTGAGGAATGCTTCCAGCACCTTGTTGAATCTATGCCACGAAGAAATGAGGCAGTTCTGAAGGCAAAAGGGGGTCCAACCCGTTACTAGCATGGTGTACCTAATAAAGTGGCCGGTGAGTGTATATATATATATATATATATATATATATATATACATACACACAGTATATATATATATATATATATATATATATATATATATATATATATATATATATATGTTCTGCATATCTACTTTTATCTATTTGGCTAAAAATATATATTTGTAATTGTAGTTTTTCATGGTTATTTATTAACTATCACCTTAATCATCTTAATTTGTATTTTTATCCACTCATTTATCATGTATTCTTTGGAGTGTATTTATTTTCAGCCCTTGTACAGTTGACATTACTTGCTATTACCATCATTATTTATTCTATATTTATTATTTATCAATTAAATATTTATTCGCTCACTTATATCCAGGGCACTAATTATTAATCTTTTGCCACATTAATTAATCAATTTTTTAATTTAAAATTTTTTGCCTAATCCATTTGGGTACCACCCATTCATCTATGTATGTCACTCTAACAGCTTCCCCTATCCTCGGGGTGATAGACCATAAGTATGGTAAGATATAGCTCTCTCTCTCGTTGAGTTTAACACGGTTGTTTTTATGTTCTGCTTGCAAGCTCGCAGCCCAGCTTGTGGGAGCGAGATAAAGACGTAGTGCACCTGAGCGCATCCCGGGCTTGCCACGCATGTGCAGTTGACACTTCCCGACGCGCCGGCCCGCACGTGTGAGCCAGATGCTGCGGCCGGAGGGCTCACAACTCTCCTCCCACTGCATCACCAATGGGCTATTTAATTAGTAGCCCTACATGGTGGTGCCATGCTCTGGCCCACTGTGGAAGGGTAAGTGTTTCTCATTATTCTTATATACCATTTTTTAGTTATACTCACACATTTACTTTGCCATGGGAATGCCTGGTTATGCGCTTAATAATATGTAATAGCATTACCTCTACAATAATATGAGTTTTATATTGAATGCTATAAGTGTGGATTGACAGCCTCTGCAAATCTGCAGTGTCATAGAGACATTTATTGTTATCCTGGTTTATCGACTATCAATTTATGCCATCATCCATTACATTGATAATTCACACATTTGAGTGTACTCACAGGATGTTTTCACCAGCTTTTGTATTGTACATTCATTCTCATACGTTATATCTATCTATCTCCATCACTGGATTATATATTCATACCATATGCCATACGTGATATATCTATTCATAGCCATTTCATCTCCACTACTGTATTATGTATTATCTATATTTATACTGTATACATATATAGTCACCTATTGCTCTGGGTGTGTAGTTGACCATATTACATTCTATACTTCAACATATTTTTGGAATCTGTTATTATTCTGTATTTTACAAACATTTGAATATGTTCTATATTTATTTGTGCGCTGTTTAAAGATTTTTATACACTTGAGAAAGGGCTATAAGCCAGAAACGCGTTGTGTGCGCCAATAAAGAGTTTTATTTTGCATCCACGGGCAAGCGCTGTATTTCCTTGGCCTAATCCTGTGAGGAGGTCGGTCCATAATATTCCACTATCCATATGTCCCTGTGGCGTCTACAGCAGCTGCTTTCACTACCCATCACGCAGTCACTATAATGCACTAAAGGTTGTTGTGCCACCCACACAACCTTCCCAGGTGAGAGGACAATTGTTTCTTCTTGTCTGCCAAGTGTTGTTGAGTAACACATGAGGATCCACTCGGTGTGGTCTTTTCTTTTGCTTTACCAGTGCTCTCTGCTTGGGGTAAACTGTGATGCACTTTGCTCAAACTCCGATCTAGGTTCATTCAGAACTATGGGGGTGGGGGGGGTTAATCATGGAACCATTCACCCAAAGTATACAAATCTCCCCAGGTATTCATAGTATTTCTATAGAAAATACAGAAAATTGGATAGGATTGTGTTTATAGTCTTCAGAAGCATCACTCATAAGAATTACGAAAATGATCCATGAGTTAGGGTTAGTTAGCTACAACAAAATAAACATCTCCCTTAAACTAAATATGGGCTTGCCACTAGCAGTAAAGACCCTAATATAAAACACCCTTCCAGTGGGCATCTGACTCTATACACTACCGAGGAATTACTGTAACCTACCCCATCAATGCGCTCTGCAAAATTAACTAAAAATCCTTACTCTTATCTATTCAAGGAATGACTAGAGATACTCTAAATTTCCCTTTTTAATCCGTTTATGCCTAGTGTTCCATTATTGAAACTCAAAACCAATATAATCTCCAGCATAAATGGGTTAATGGTTGTTGGTCCTTTCTAAAATTCCCAATACCAGTGTCAAGATATAATTTTCATAAACTTCAGCAGATTATTATCAACAATATATACAGTAGAACTAACAAAGAGCAAGAGTGTCATCTCTTTTTCTGTACCCCCCAGCTCTCTTGGAGGAGTAGGTATTTCCTCCTATTATCACTAGAGATGAGCGAGTAGTATTCGATCGAGTAGGTATTCGATCAAATACTACAGTATTCGAAATACTCGTACTCGATCGAGTACCACTCGCTATTCTAATGGAAAAGTTCGATGCAGAACCAGCATTGATTGGCCGAATGCTATACAGTCGGCCAATCAATGCTGGTTCTTCTCCTACCTTTAGAAGTCTTCTCCGTGCAGTTTCCCCGCGGCGTCTTCCGGATCTGAATTCATTCTGCCAGGCATTTGGCCTGGGCAGAGCCGACTGCGCATGCCCGCTTGTAGTGCGGACATGCGCAGTTGGCTCTGCCCAGGCCCGATGCCTGGCAGAGTGAATTCAGAGCCGGAAGACGCCGCAGGGACGCTGCACGGAGAAGACTTCTCGGAGGATCCAGCCCGACCCTCACTCGTGGACTTGGTAAGTGTAATTTGATCGAACGTTGCCTACCCCTGAAATGAGCATTTTCCCCCCATAGAGTATAATAGGATTCAATATTCGATTCGAGTAGTCAAATATTGAGGGGCTACTCGAAACGAATATCGAATCTCGAACATTTTACTGTTCGCTCATCTCTACGTATAAACCCAGTGTTATGTGCAGAGGGAAATAAGCAGATGCCAGATACTGTAAGTTGCGACCAGAGGTACAGTATCTCCAGGGACAACAAAAGGATTTTGCTATCCTATTTCCTTCCCCAATCTCATCTGACAGGGAATAGTTAGATAATGGGACTCTATGCTGAAAGTGTTGGCTTTTCCTTGTTTTCACTAATGTGCATGAGAACCTTTAGGCTGAAGCCTCATATTCTGGAAAAGCAGTTTTTTTTATTGCAGAATTTGCTGCTTTTTTGGGGTTAAAGCCGAGAGGAATGGGAGATATATGGGAAGTATGTATACTTCTCCCTTCTTCTCAGTCTAGTCCTGGATTTGATCCAAATAGCAGGACCAAAATCTGCAATAGAAAAATCGCTTTTTGTTGTAGATTTTCCTGCATTTTTTTTTTTTTTTTAGCCAAAGCCAGGAGTGGATTTAACAGAAAGGAAAAGTCTAAGTGCCTTCTTTACATTTTCCATTCCTCTTAAACCACTCTGGACTTTGGCTCAAAAATGCAGCAAAATATGCCACAAAAACATTGTGTTCCCACAATGTACAACCTTAACATTAAAGGGATCCTATCATTGGATACCCTTTTTTTCTGACTAACACATAGGAATAGCCTTAAGGTGTCTTCTCTGCACCTCTTGTTTGGTAGAAATCATGGTTTTCTTCGGTATGCAAATGAGTTCTCTTGCAGCACTCGGGGCGGTCCCCAGTGCTCAAACAGCACTGGGGGCATCCCCAATGCTGCAAGAGAAATCTCCAGTGACGCCTCCATCTTCTTCTGGAATGCCCTTCCCATGATGTCTTCTTCCGTCCTATGTTTAAATCTTCTAGGCATGCACAGTTGGCTCTGCCATCGGGCCTTGGGCAGAGTCAACTGTGCATGCCCTCGGCCACAAGAAAATGGCTGTTTATGCACAGTAAGTTGGCTCTGCCTGAGGCCCAATGGCAGAGCTGTCTGCGCATGCCTAGAAGATTGAAAACCAGGACGGAAAAAGACACAGGGAGAGGGCGTTCCAGAAGAAGATGGAGGCAGCACTGGAGATTTCTCTCGCGGTATTGGGGACACCCCCAGTGCTGTTTGAGCGCTGAGGACTGTCCCCAGTACTACGAGAGAACTCATTTGCATACCGAAGAAAACCGTGATCTCTACCGAACAAGGGGCACGGAGAAGACATCTAAAGGTAGGAGAAGAATAGCCTTTCTTAAAGCTATTCCTACGTGTTAGCCAGAAAAAAAGGGTACTCAATGATAGGATCCCCTTAACTATAGGGAATAAAGAAGGTCAGGAGACAAATAGAGGCAAATTCTCTATTATTGGTTGAAAAGCTTAGGGTCTCTATTTAAAAAAAAATCATGAAAAAACAACATTTTTCCCTCTGTTTGAGAATTAGCAGGAAAATAAAATGCATTGTACTGCAATATGTGAAATCTAGAACTAAATGTAGTCTTTCTGAAAAGATTGGGATACCTTGAAATACAATGCAATGAATTTACTATGTTGTGTACTTCAATGAGAATGCCTAAGAAAGGTCCATTTGAGTTGGTAATGCATAGTTGTGCAACTGGCAGCAATGGATTATCTTGTCATAAATCCATTATTACATATGCTATCATAGCATAGCACAAGTCTGACAAACCAGATCACTTAATTTGCTCCAAAAGATTGCCTGGCATACTTGAAGTTCACATCAAATCCCACACCACACAAGTCACAATAAAAAGATGTCAACAGCAAAGGAAAGCTGCTCAAATCATTCTACAATCACATGCTTGTATTTTCATGCAAAAATAGAAGAAAAACATTGGGTATGTTATTACAGATTTTATGTATGCCAACACATATATATTATAAAATATTGGTCGAAATCTTAGCCTTGCTTAAGAATCATTAAATGAAACAATTTCTCTTCTGTTTGGATTCTTAAGGCTAGCTTTTTTCTACATGCCCTTAAGTGTTTGTTTAGACCTTTGCACTTGTTACCTAACTCTTTTCTTTTTCAAACCCTGAATATTATTGTTAGTTTTTGACCTTTGTATCTTTTGCCTTTTTTGCTCATCTTCCTTATGCTGTGTTAAACAAGGAAAAGTGTTGTGAACCATAATTGTGGGCAGCTTCACAACAGGTTTTTAGGAGCTTTTTTAGCCATGGTGTCCGAGCTGTCTCCATCTGCTACTGTCTTGTGTGCTCCCCACAGGGAAATCTGGCTAATTTTGCAGTCAATTAGCAGAAGGGCTGCTTTTGTTCTCCAAGTGCAAGAGTCCCCTTCCCCCATGGGCTCCTCTTACACCCTGGATACAGCAATCAGATGTTACAAGTATTGCAAAAGCATATCATGTTGTTTTCTCCAGCTGACCTTTTTGACATTGTTGGGCAAACGCTGTCTTATACAATCATAGGCATCTTGCATGAAAAGAATAATGAGCCCATTCCAAATGTTGCTAATAGGTAGGGTAAATAGCCTAACACAACCAGGTTTGGGTGATTCTTTCCAGCTATACCCAATATATCTAATTTAATTCTATGGGGATAAAATAATACATAAATATGTATGTATCTGCATATTTGTCTGTATAAATACATGCACATATAAACAGATTGATAGATGCACATAGACAATTGCATTGTGACAATACATACTTTCTTTAATGTTTCTACTTTGTTTCTATTACTAATACCATGTGTCATTTTCTAAAAATATGATAGAGGTAAAGCATGAACAGGAAAAAGGGATTATAAAAACTTGGAAATGATCCTTTTATTTAGATAGAGACAAACAATTTTGCATGAAACAGTTTTGCTTGTAAAGATATTGACATTCCAACTTGTAATGACTTTTCACATTTCTGCCTAAGAATGGAAAATGTATAAAGATAATACGTAAAAGTACTAAAATCCTACATGATACTTTTCTATCCAACATCTAATAGTCACCTACAGCTAATTCTTGTCATTTTTCCTAGACAGCATATGCACATTTCCAATGGCTATTTATAGTGTCCTAATTTTACCTAACGCTCTCATCCTGATTACAATCTGCATTGCTGAGCTATGATTACTTCTCTCATTCTCGATGGCAAGCAAATTTTGCTTTCCTTAACCTTTAATCTCTTCAGCCTCCTGCCTGTGTGTATGTGTAGTTAATGAATATGCTTTTCCGAATGTTAAGCAATAAAATATTCACTGGATCAGATCTGGGGTTAACAGATTTCTGAAAATTTTATTGCGTGACAGCCTGTCCTGCATAATCTCTTCAGCTGTCTCATGTTCTAGGGCAAAAATGATCTTATGTGTCACTCTAATAGTCTAGAATTACACTTGTATCACTGTCACCAGCATATGGGTCTGTGTATACCCCTAGGCCCAGCTCCTTCTCTTTCACGGCATTTAAAACGATAACATTTGGCAAAGCCAGTTTTGACAGAAAGCGAACTCTCCTTTTCGCATTTGTGACAAAGAAAGCCACTAGAGGCCTGACACAGAGCAGCCAATCATCACGCTCTTTACTGGATAATGATAGTGGGTTTCACTCATCTTAATAACTGCCTTGGTGCAATGGGAGACTTGAGTGCAAGTCTCCACTTAATTATACAGTCTTCATCTTAAGTGCTTAAATCATATGAGAGATTCAGCTGTGCAGACGGGATCATAGTTCCTCTCTTTTTCTTCCACTCTGACAAAACATATTGATTTTGTTGGGCAGTCAATTGGGGGCAGTGAGCACCTAAAGGAAAATAGTGCAGTATTTCAAGCGGCTTAAAGTGAAAAGGAAACAAGATCAATAGCAGCTTTAAACTATGCCGTGTGCAAGCGCTCCTAGCCAGTAAATATGTTTTTTTTTTTTTATTGCTGAAGGCAAATTGTGACAATGTATCTGAAGGTAAACAAAGATAATGAAATAGTAAGAAATGTGTAGAGAAGTCATATATTTTCAAGAGCAAACAATGCAATATGTTAAACTAAAATTTTAAGAAAGATAAAAAGTTTTATTTGGAAAAAATGCAAAATAGAATTTTTGGAAAATACTTTATTAAGGAAAAGGTTAACAGAGTTATCCCACAATGGCTGAGTGCAGAAAGCCCATGATACACAGTATCAGCTATAAAGAGTTTACATTTAGCATCAGTGATGGGCAGTAGATTGTAACTGTAAGCTATTATTAATATTTATTTTGCTTACTTATATAGCACCATTATATTCTGCAGTGCTTTACAGTTGTTAATATTGTCCCTAGTGGGGAGCACATATCAGTATGTCTTTGGAGTATGTCTATTCATTAGCAGCTAATCTTGAAGTATCCTTGGAAATATCTTTGACTAGATGGACGCTAGCAAAAGAAACAAAGTTGGTGAATTCAGATCCTTTATACTTATTGGAATATGTGGCCTATTAAATGGCTTAAGGCCTGATTCCACAGAGGGCAATAGTGACAGATAACCCCCCAAAACTGCAAATCATTGTACTGGTATACTATATACGGTGGGTACGGAAAGTATTCAGACCCCTTTAAATTTTTCAATCTTTGTTTCATTGCAGCCATTTGCTAAAAGCAAAAAAGTTAATTTTAATTCTCATTAATGTAGCACCCCATCTCGACAGAAAAAATATAGAAATGTAGATATTTTTGCAAATTTATACCCTTTGTCAGTATTTAGTATTTGCACCCTTTTGAGCTAGTACAGCCATGAGTCTCATTGGGAATGATGCAACAAGTTTTTCACATCTGGGCGTCCCCATTGCAGCTCGAAAACTCACCGCAGCGCCGCCTCTCCGGTCTTCGGTGTCCTCCCCTTGCCTCTTCAGTGTCTGTCGGACGCCTGCGCAGTATGCTCTCTGTTCGGCGAAGATTGCCGAACGTACTGCGCATGCGCGAAAGTTCGGTGCCCGCACTATGGCTGGGATCGCAATTTCGCGCATGCGCAGTACGTTCCGCAATCTTCGTCGAACAGAGCGTACTGCGCAGGTGTCCGACAGTACGCTGAAGAAGCAAAGGGAGGACACCGAAGACCAGAGAGGCGGCGCTGCGGTCAGTTTTCGAGCTGCAATGGGGACGCCCCCATCGCTGCTCCTGCGATGGGGACGCCCCCATCGCTGCGAGAGAACTCATTAGCATACCGGTACAAACCGGTATTTTGAACGAACGGCGCGGCGGAAAGCACTTCCACAGGTAAGAGACGAATAGCCTTTTTAAAGGCTATTCCGACGTGGTAACTAGAAAAAAAAGTGTTTTAGTGGTAGAATCCCTTTAAGATATCTGCCTGGTAGTGAGCTGTGCACCTGTGTTCTCATCACATGACCATGGACGGTACATCACATGACCATGGACTGTACATCACATGACCATGGTCAGATTTTTATACACTAGAAATAACAGAATGAATGACAGCAAGCCGAAATCTAGAAAACCGTGAGTTGAATTGATACAGAAAGTATATTGAAAAATTGTATATCTTATTATTTATTATACAAACAATAACATTTGTCTCAGAATATTGGTCTGAATTGTTTAAACCCTTTGGTGCCAGTGTGTTCAACCTAAAAATCCACTTGGTCAAATTTTACTTCCATAGTCATCTCTGTAAGAGCTCTTTACTAGGGTTGAGCGATTGGGATCGGAAAAGATCGGATTCCGATCGGCGATCGAGTAAATTTCATGATTGGGATCAGATGGAAGATGACTGGAAATCAGATTTTAAAATTGATCCTGAAATCTCAAGATCAGCTCAACCCTACTCCATAAACATAAAGTAACTAGGGTTGAGCGATCGGGATCGGAAAAAATCGGATACCGATCAGAGATCGAGTAAATTTCATGATCGCGATCAGGATCAGATGGAAGATGATCGGAAATCGGATTTTAAAATCGATCCTGAAATCTCAAGATCGGCTCAACCCCACTCTTTACCAAGGGGAAAAGGGGTGACCCAAAAAATTATTTTTTATATTGTGTAATGTTCACTTAATTGTTTATTTTTTGTCCGTTTTGTGCTAACCATAAAGGTTTAGCTACAATGTAGATTACTGTTTTTGTTTTCAGCTAGCGCAAAAAAATAAGCTATATGCTCAATCTTCTGGTGAATTCCAATTGAGATCTGTCTTTCAATGGAAGGCAGAAAAATACCATCTGGACGGTGCAGAATTTGATGTGAATTTTGTAAATTCCATTGTGACACCCACAACAGATTGTTGTTAAAAATGAATTTTTGAGATTCTATAAATTCTGTCATTGAATATATACTAAAAGACAGGTCAAATATGGTGTCTGGTACTCTTTAACCCATAAAGGTTCCTTCCTGGTTTCCAAAATTCATATCTTTCTTATTTTTCTGTCAACATAGTTATATGAGGGCTTATACTTTGTGTGACTAGTTGTACTTTCGTTTTCAAATTAATGTGCTGTTCACTCTACATTAAATATAACATGGCAGCTTTGTCCAGTGGGTCATCATGATTATGGCGATACCATAGTGCTTTTCTCAAGTTTTACCACTTTTACAAATAATTTGGTCACTTTTGAAAGTGAGTGATTTCCCTAAGGTTAGCGTATTCTCACACCTATAATATTTTTCTTGTTTTATTGACATGTTTAAGGACTCTTTATTTGTGGGGTAAGTAATTTAATTAATTTTTTTTTTTTTTACCTTTTAACTGTCCCTCAAAGGGATTTGAACCTGGGCAGCTCATCGCACATAGGCTCCCTATGTGTTATAGGAAGTGGCAGTTAGTAGGTCATTGCATGGCCTCCTGGTTGCCATGATAACCTCTCGGATCCTTCAATCTCATCACTGGGAATCCGAGTAGCAGGGGACAATCTTGCTATTGGGACCATGATTGATATGACCTGAGGGGTTAATGCACCGGAGTTAAAATATTTTCTGACTCCAGCGGCTAGTCCCGGGCCTTGGCCATGTAATATAGCGGAGACCTGGAAGTAATGCCTGCCTGTAGCATTATAGCACACTATTACAATGGTGAGAGTTAACTATATGCTTATCATTTCATAATAGTATGGTACAGAGCGGGAAGGGGTTAATATTCAGTTTAGTTTTTTCTTTGTTTTGTCACTTAGCTATTTGTAATGCACCAAATAAAGGTATCATAAGGAGCTTACAGATCTTACAGAACAAGAAAGAAAAATGCTTAGTGAATGCATTACAAGATGTCTTGAAGTTGATGAAGTCAAAACAGATAATTGCCAAATGTAGCTAATAATAATAATACTCTCCAGCAAACATTAGTCACAATAGGTAGTGTGCTTGAAAAACAACAGTTTTCCTTCGCTGGTCAAGGATGGCAGCCTCTGGATCAATAGGGTTTTTCATTACATGGTAAATAACACTCCAGTATTGTGGGAGAAGCTATGGAAATGTTATTTGTCAAAGGACAAACACATATGTGTTATGTCTATAGAATCTATTAGTATTTCACTTTGTTCAGAATGATTGTCAAACATAAGAGCTTAAAAAATCATGAAAACAGTGATTAGAAACCAATATTAATTACCAGATACTGCTGGCTAATATATTCAGGATATCACTATAGGCAATAGGGGGGCATTTACTATTTGTGTCTTTCTTTTGTACCTTTCTAGTTTGTGTGCACATTTTTCTGAGCTATATTTCTATGAGCCTAACACACTAAAAAGGCACACACTATGGATAATTTATTATGACCAGTGGCCTAACTAAATCTTGTGGGCCCCATGCAATCTTTTGTCCAGCGCCCCCTACCTAATCCCTACAGCAAATTCTTGATAGTGATGCTAAGGTGCTAAGGAGTTTAATTACCTTACTATGTTTAATGTGATCTGTTGGTCTCCTTGACTTATGGGCCAGATAGAAGTTGTAATATCAATACTGATGGCAGTGCTTCTGGGCCCCCTAAAGCTCCTGGACCCCTGTGCGACTGTACCCTCTGCACCCCCTCAAGTTATGCTCCTGATATTGACTGGTGTTTCTTATGCCAGTCTCAGTTAATTCCAAAACAGGATCAACACATAATTGTAAAGAGGCTCTGCCATGAAGTTAGGAATGGTATAGATTTTTGATATAACTCACACCAGTTTTCTGGTGTGAGTTATAGTAAATCTTACTGACTTGCCATTGGCCCACATATATTCTTGTGAGAAGGACGCAGGGCCTGAGATGCACCATGGAACAGCAAAAATATGCCCAGTTGAGGAGCATTTTTGGCCACTTTTGTGGTGTATCTGCTTTGTAAAAATGGGCCACTGTGTAATAAATCTTGCACATGTTCACCACAAGATGCAACTTTTTGCACTTTTTTTTCATAAATCTGACTGTTGTAATTGCTTCTACTCTAAACAACACTCACATGTTCCCTATCAAAAAAGCAAAGTAACAAGTCTTTTTTTAAAGGCATAAAAATAAGTGCAACAGTAAGATAACTGATCAACTTAGTTTCTTAGAGACTTTGTCTCCCTAACATGCTCTTTTTGCACAGTCATGTGTTTGTAAATTGAACCCTTCAACTGTTTTTTTTCTTAGTATCACTCAATTTTAAAGCTTTTTGTTAACCTTGTCCAATTTTTTTTTATGTGCTGCTGATCAGTTTCTAAATGAATTAGTTTTTTTCAAATTATATGAAAAAATCTGTAACTTCTGATACGTGCTCTAAGGTATATTGTAAATTAAATATGATTATATGAAATTCCAGATCATTACAATCTTGTTTTTCATATTTTACAAAGCATCCCACCTATTTGAAATTGGGTCGTATGATTGGCCTTTGAGACATTTAAGGATCCCTGCTATGGCGTGGTCACCTTTGTTCTTCTGTTAAGTATTCCTGTGTGGACACATTTGTCCTTCTTCTATGCGTGCTTCTTTGCCTGCCATGTGTGGAGATGTATGTCTTCATGCCATTTTTGAATTC
The DNA here is from genome assembly GCF_031893055.1 of Leptodactylus fuscus. Classification (NCBI taxonomy): domain Eukaryota; kingdom Metazoa; phylum Chordata; class Amphibia; order Anura; family Leptodactylidae; genus Leptodactylus; species Leptodactylus fuscus. The sequence continues at coordinate 130,447,335 of NC_134268.1, read as the reverse complement.
TTGTTCTACTGTCTGACAGGTTTGGACACATGTCTCTCATCTGCCATGTATATATTTCTGTTAGAGATGGACAAACCTCTAAAGATTCCTTTTTGTTCCAGATTCAATTGGGTCAGATAAGTTTGTTAATTTTTCTTCTTAACTTGGCTTACTACATAGTGCATGACACTGTCAGGGCTCTATGACTCTATCTAGCCAATTTCTGTCTTTCTTGGGGTATGTACAAATGACAGAATTGGGCACTGATTTTGAAGCAGATTCTGTCTCAAAATCACTGCCAAATTCTATCCTTATGTTTTTTGAGTTTCCTGCTTTTCATTTGTCTTCCATCTATCAAATGCCTATTCATCTATCAAATGCCTATTCAGCTGAATGGGTTCTCAGTGAGCTGCAGATTCCTCAGCAATTCATGGGTCACATCTGCGTTTGGTAATCCATTCGGGGGAGTCAGCTTGGGGACCCCTCCGAACGGAATACCGTATGCTTTGGCAAGCTGAGAGTTTATGAGAGTACACAGACCCCATAGATTATAATGGGGTCTGTGTGCTTTCCACACAGTGAGTGTCTGCAAGGAACATGTGAACAGAAAAGTACTTTGAGATCTACTTTCGTGTCTGCATGACTCATGCGGGCAGCGTGCGGAAAGCACACGGACCCCATTATAGTCTATGGGGTCCGTTTGCTTTTACTGCTCACTGCTTGTCTATGCGTTTGGTATTCAGTTCTGGAGGTCCCCATGCGGACTTCTCGAACATATTACCAAACGCAGATGTGAACCAGGCATTGCTGAAGACTGCAGCTCAGTGAGAACGCATTCAGCTGATTAGGCATATTTATTAAAGACTAGTCAATGGTTAAAGCCTCAGTGGAAAACAAAAGTTTTAATTTGGCTTTCCACTATGGATAGCTGGAGGGATGAAAAGTGCAGTTGAACTTGAGGTGGAAAACCGCCTCAAATTTCTGTTCACATCCTGCCTTGTAAACATACCAGAACACAGCCATATTAATGTCAAAGTAGGTAACATGCAGTGTGGGTATCTATGGTTCTTAGGTCCACCAGATAAAATTATTTTTGCGTCCTACCCCTAGGAAATAGACCATAGTAGTATTCTGCATAGTACCCTTCAGCTGGACCACTATTGTCTTACATGCTAGACAAAATAATCTATCGCACAAATTGTGATTTGGCACTCACCCCCTCCAGCTGTCCCAGCTTCATGTCTCCTCTAGTTTCTACCAGTTTAAACTGGGGCACCAAGAGTGAGACTTAATACTGTGGGGCAGTTGGAAGGGAACATTATAATGTGGGGACATATAATGTACGGGTGACTGTAGGAGGATTATACTTTGTGGGGGCACATGGAAAGATTATTGGGAATGGGCAATGTAGAAGTGGATGGAGCTAAATTTGCAGTGGCGCGGCCCTCTAGCATAGTTTCAATTTCTTATGCGGCCCCATGGGAAAATTAATTGCCCACCCCTGATATAAACTATAAAGAGATAGTACCCACTGGATGGAATAAGGATGAAATGTATCCTTTAAATATAGGCCCCATCCTATTTCTCTATGCTTCAATATTTGCCATGACATTCATTTTGGTCCCACTAACTCTATTTTACAAAAGCACTGTAAACATCCTAGAATAGCAGAGGCGAGGTATCGCTAATACTTGAACATGACATGATGTGACTTTTCAATACTTTTTTTCCTGGGGTTTCTTTGGGTTCCTGGGGTTCCTTGATTCTGTAATGTGCATTCCACCTACCTAGTGCCATTTACAATAATGCCCCATCAGAGTCCAGGCCTTAGTAGTGACTGCTACATTTTTTTGGGTGAGATTGGGACCCTACATCTTTCCTGTTGCTTTGGCAATTTAGGCTTAAGAAGTTAAAACTATTGACCCTACCATCTTGTCTCTGTAATGGCAATGCTATTCTTCATGGTATAATACTAACATAACACTCCGTCTTCCTGATCTATTTTATAGAACTTCAATTGTCGTCTTGATTTATCTTCTAGTAGGTCACTGTATCATAAAGAACTACAACCACAAGCAAAATCTGTCAATAAAATAATTTTTACATATATTGCAAGTTGGCAGTTCAGGTCTTTAAATATGGCAACAACTTGGCCAAAGTTCATGAGCAACACTAGACTGCTATAGACTACCTCCTTTCCTACCTACGGAGTGGCCTGTAGCTATCTGTAGCTAATAGCTAGTAGCAGGGATTTGCAAATCCTAAAATGTATTTTGCATTGAGGAGAATGCACACACTGGTAAGCAATTCATCATTTTTTAATTCAAAATGCTTCAAAGACTAGAAAAATGTACATGCTGCAATATGGATGTACCTAGCCAATGCTGTCATTGAAAAGAGAAGAATAAGGTATTTAAAAAGAACAGAAAAGCAGTAAAACTGCAGCTGTATCCTGGATTGATTTACAATTCAAGCCTTAAATCAAGCATCATGTTTTCTTGTATACCTGTAATCCTAGCGACAGCAAATCCTCAGCATTACCCTTGCCATTGTTGTAGATTCACACAACATTCATGCACATTCAGGGCCGGTAAATATTCCCTTCAAAACTGCAAGAGATGTATAAATTGCCACTACAAACCCAAAAAAGCAGTTTAACTCAATTTAGCAGCTAAGTCAATGTTTTGCCAAGCCATCAAGCTTCTGCTTCATGAAAATCCCAGAGGCACTTGGATATCTGAGGTGGAAAAAAAGGTTAAACTGCATATGAAGCTCTGAGAGGAGCTGAAAGGATGTGATGCCCAATTAAACCGTCAGCACTGCTCTCTCTCATAAACACTTGCTGCGTTATTCCCTCCGGATCACATTTTGAGGCCGTTAAAGAGAGAACCCCGAGAGTAGGTTTTTTTCAATCGAGCGATGTTATTGAGTCTGAAGTCCGGCCTGCTTCTTGAGGATGAGGAGTTGCATACTCCCTCTCTATTAATCATCATCTGCCTTCTAACACCTGGGACTGACTTCAACTCCCACTGTTACTATATTGACAATATTCCCTGTTGATTTCCTCATTTTCTCAGCCCAGACCAGAATGACCTCTTTAAAATTCTTTATAAACGTCAGTAATTGCCACATCAAACTTCAATTCATTACTTTCCCATGGCTCATGTATTTTGATGATATGAAAGTTGACTGCATTTACATGCAAATTGAAGTTTTATATTAATAAGGGCCAGTAAAGGAAGATTGCATGGTAATACTCCATTATGACTTTTAAATACATTTGCCCATGTCTCGACTTGGCATTAGTATGGTCCGACCATGAGGAAATCATGTTGGCCTGATTGCAATTTTGTTTTCCAAATGAAAGTACAATTTCATCAGGTTTCCCTGTCATTTCTAATAATGACTTAAGTTTGCTTGCTAAATTGAAGAATTTCACCAGGTTGGCAAATGCTGTGTGAAACAGGTGAGCAGACATCTGTTCCTATGCGAAGTACCTCATTGTGAACTCTGTCTCGAACTGTCCCACAAGGTTAGTTTACCTTAACAAACCAAAATGCCTTTATGCAACAAGGGTTGATTACATTTAGTATATTAGGAAATGCCAGGGTTTGAGGCTGAAAAATCAAGTATGAATAATTTAGTGTGAGATATAGGCTTTGCCTTTTCAGAAGGTTTTCATTAAAGGGGCAGTAGAACACACACGCATATGAAATGCAGACCTACAAATCTGATCTATAGCACATGATGCTTCGTTCCCTTAGTTCCCTACTCAGTTTACCTAGTGTGAATGAAAAATAGTTTTATATCAACAATTATGACCCAATATATTAAAAACCTATATCATACTATATTGATATTAAATGGTTACTATTAAATGGGACCAGTGGAAGAGATGAAATTATGTACGGTGTTAACTAGAGGTGAGCAAATTGGCTATAAATTAACCAGATTTGAGACAATTTTTACAAAAGTGTTTGATTTGACCAAACCCTAAACTTTGGGGTTCATCACCCACGAAACGGAAGTAAAACTATTAACTCTGAGGCATCCTTACAAATGTTTATTATGTTTCCAAACGTTCCCCAGGCATCCACTTATTATACTCTGGGGTGGTATTACTCTAGCATGTATCCACCTAGGCAAAAGTACAGGCACGTTACTATAGCATGTCTCCACCTTGACAAAAATGTATCCATAGATTATCGTATCATGTCTGGAAATCATGTCATGAAGCATTTACCACGTTTACTGCAAGGAGAGATTTTTAGCCCAAAGATAAATGATGGCAAGTGCAGCTTTGATCAAAACTTCTGCTGCGATTGTGGTAAAAAATGAACGCAACTGATCATCCTGCGAGGCACCACGAATTTCTCCCTCAATTATAGCATTTTTGTCTGCCCAACACTTTTTGCACTTGCTACAATGGAAATCTTCGTAATCTTTCTGACGCATACGCTTGGATCGCCTGCTAACTGTTCCAGTGCAATGAGGGGTGCCAAGAAAACACTGTTCTTGTGGTTGTTGCTGCTGCTGCTGGAGCTCTTGCTCAGAAAGAAGTAAGCCATTTTGATGAGCGTACTCAGAAACTAGTTCTTCAGTGGATATTAGAGCACAAAACTTGAACATACTAGGATCGTGCAACGCCATTTCGGCTGATTCAGAAAACGGTATAAGCCACAAAATCAATATTGTACTTACAATCTGAGGTTATCTGTTGTTCATCTGTTAATTATTATGGTATGTAAACCCCATAAATAGTCAAAACACAGCTACCTCTGTAAGTAACGTACTGTTTTGTAAACATCATAAATGGCCAAACTTTATTTAAGTAGATGATACATTTATGTGGATACATTTTTGTCAAGGTGGAGACATGCTAGAATAAATGGAATAAAAGCTATAGTTGTGAGATAGATTTTCTTCATTGTCTAGATTATAGATGCAATCTTTGAGGCAGCTTAGTATTAACCAAAGGAATTATGTTTTTAAGAAGAGACTTATGCTATCTACTGTAGTAATCTACAGTATTTATTATATATCACCTTCCTTGGCCATATCTAAATGCTTACCCCTTCAAGTTGTTCAAGCTCTGACCTTCTCTCTACTAGACCACATTACTTTATTCTACATTGGGTAGTACTTTTTTATAATGTATCTGTGAGTCAATACTTTGGCACAGAATACTAATATCAAGTTATGTATTGAATGCTCACATCAGAAAGAGTGTCTCTTCTTAGATCACCTTTACAGTATTATTAACTAAGGTTCCCTTTAGCTTCGATGTTGTATCAAAATATAGATAGGATTCTTGCACAATAAATATGGCATTAATAAGAAGCAGCTCTTAAACATCTTAAAGGATCAAAAGAAAAACATCAGTACCATTCGGCGGGTTCACATTCTTAGGAAAGTGCTGGAGATTGCTAACTTGAAAAATGTTCTAAGACATCTAAGAGTAGCCTGTAATAGCTCCACTAATAAAGACAAAGGGACCACCAAACAAATTGCTTGAAGACTGAAATAACAATTTACTTTTCTGTTGGCTAAGAATTGGATTATATATCCCTTTGTCACATATAAGTTAAAGCTCCTAAACTCCTGAAACTTTTCAGGCAACACAATCCTGAAATGAACTAATAATGCACAATGGTGTATGTACCAAAAAATACCTCAATATTATAGGGTGAAAGCATTAAAAACAAATAAAGTACAAATTGTGACTTTTCTTCCTAAGACGAAGGCCCCACGTAGTTTGCCGCAATCAAAAAGCGCTACATAAAAGACAGTGGTGAAAATGCATACAGTTTTCAGTTGCAGACTTTCCATCCCTATTATACCTATACCGACACCGCCAGTGTTTCCATACGTATAATTGACATGTTACAATTTACATAAATGTGATGATTTTTTAAATCATAGCATTTCTGTTGTGTGGATGGGATTAGTCAGAATTCCACCTGTTTTTTTGCCAAAGTGCTGCATACTTACAATGTGGGACCCCGGCCTCAAATAGCATCAGAATTGACAGCTTTTTAAATAGGACTTCAATGCCAAGCCTAAATTCACATTACCATGGTAAAATCAGCCATTAAAATGTAAATGTAGCCAATTCTCACTTTTGTGTAAATGTAGCCAAAAAGTTGCTTTTTTATTGCAGATTTTGCTGCAGTTTTTGAAGACAAAGTCAGAAGGTCCTAAGAAGTAGGGAGACATATAAGAAGCCATACCTGTAGCTATAACCTGGCTTAAAGAAACACAGCAACATCTGCAATGAAAAAAAGCTGTTTTTTTTTTACAATCTGGGGCCTCAGCCAAAAAAGAAGTCTTTAAAAAATTGAATATAGTTAAAAAAGGACATTTTAGTTCACAATTCTAGAAATAAATTTTAGATAACTGAATTAATTTACTATTTAGCAGACCCGCTTAATTTTCAATTCAGTAGAAAACCGTGGACTAACTGATACAACTAATATTACCTTCACCTTGAAAACAACTCATTCAATGTATCCCAATGACAAATCTGTATTTATTTACCTCTCACAGCGGGTTATAAGGTAAGGGTAGAACTTACAGGGTTTATCCAAGAAGATCACAAAATAATGACTTATCCTCAGGATATTAAATTGAGATCAATCCAGGACTGGGGCCTCACGTGGCATAAACACTGTGGTTTGACTGCGGAAGAAACACTGAGGAAAAACAGTGATGTACTACAGTCAAAGGAAAGTGAATGGATTCTAACGAATCCCATCCACACTTTGCGGAAAAATACGTGTAGCATTATGGTTTTGGAAATCGCAGCATGTCAATCATACCTACAGAAATGCCAGTGGTTTCCTTATTGGTATAATTGAAGTAGAAAGTCCGTAGAGGGAAACTCTGTGGACTTTCTGTGAAAAACACTGCAGAAAAAAAATGGGATGCTGTTTTTTGCTGCAGGATGCTATGTGAGGTCTTTGCCTTAAAGGGTTGTGCAGAGAATTACTTATTTCTTCTAGGTTTATTTTCAAGCTGGGCCTAGCCCCCTATTCTCTCCACCACCTCTGGTGATTCCAGTTTTCCCGTTATCTGTATTAACTTAGTTTTGGAGTCCTGTATGACACAATGACTCACAATGACAATGTCTGTAAAGCACTCTAGAATATGTTGGCACTTGTGGGGAAGGTAGCTCAGGAGAAGCAGTGGTGCGGACCAAACTAGTCAGAGACAGCACAATAAATAAACTGTTACGTCAGGCACAAAAAATGAGCACAATAAAATATAGCCTTAAATTCAGGCAAAGTAACGTAAAAGAAAATCCTGCTGATCTGACCGCTAGCTACACAGAAAAATGCTAACTGTACACGTGGCTTACTACCAGCCTGTAACATCTCTGCCTGTTCGGGCCTCTGCGCCACCCTCTGCTCGCATGCTGCGGCGCCGGAGGCGTGTGCAGTTTGACAATTTTCTTAAGGTTTTTAGTTGCACTGTGTGAACACGGCTCTAGTCCTTAATTGGATTTGCACCACACCCGTCTTCTGCCAAGGTTGCCTCAGTTCATTAAGTGGGTAATCTGTCTTGCCTGTGATTGACAGCTTTTCTTCCTGTCAGGTTCTGGGCGGGTTCTTCCTTCCCTATTTAGTCTTGGCTCACAGTCACACTGGTGCCGGTTATTGCCCTTGCTTTCTGGTATCGCTTGCTGTTATTTACTTGTATGCTAATCCTTGACCTCTGGCTTTCCTACTGACTATTCTCTTGACTCCGATTTGGCACTGCATCGCTCTCTTGTTACCGAACCCTGGCTACCTGACCTCCCTTTGTTGTTGTACGTCTTGTCTGCGTTTTGTGTTTCACGTATTCAGGGAGGGATTGTCCTCGTGGTTGTCGCCTATCACCTAGGATAGGGCCTGGCAATAGGAAGGGAAAGCGGGGGGCTTCAGTTTAGGGCTCACTGTCCCTTGTGCCCCTCCCTCCAGGGTTCACCAGCAGCTTCTGGGGAATTATCATCTGGCTATCCCCTAACAGAATAACCGGCCTAAAATCTACATCCATTGCTTCCCTACAGATACTATGGGAAGAATATGCAAATCCGCCTTCAATGATGTAATTAGGAAGACAGTTGCTGCCTCATTGTTGCAAACCAATAGAGGGCGCTCACTGGAATGTGCAAGCCTGTCTTAAGACAGGATTCCAGTGAAATAACCCAATAATGGCTGCTCCCTTTAGCCTCATGCCCGACCTTCCAAGAGGCCTTTGTTTAGCAATGACGCTGGGATTATTACCAGGTTATAGTCTCTCAATCGAGGACAGCTGTTTCGATCTGGTTGGATCTCATCAGCCCGATGTAGAGAGGACTATAACCTGGTAGAGGTGAGAGGCTTAGACAGGGTTCAGCGGATATTGTCACTCCTTAGGGAGAGACCACCATATAGGTGTGTGGAGACTTGTTAAGCCTTTAGCACTCCACTTCGCAAGGAACTATGGGAAGAATATGCAAATCCTCTATTGGTTTGCAACAATGAGGCAGCAACTGTCTTCCTAATTACATCATTGAAGGCGGATTTGCATATTCTTCCCATAGTTCCTTGCAAAGTGGAGTGCTAAAGGCTTAACAAGTCTCCACACACCTATATGGTGGTCTCTCCCTAAGGAGTGACAATATCCCCCGAACCCTGTCTAAGCCTCTCACCTCTACCCGGTTATAGTCCTCTCTACATCAGGCTGATGAGATCCAACCAGATCGAAACAGCTGTCCTCGATTGAGAGACTATAACCTGGTAATAATCCCAGCGTCATTGCTAAACAAAGGCCTCTTGGAAGGTCGGGCATGAGGCTAAAGGGAGTAGCCATTATTGGGTTATTTCACTGGAATCCTGTCTTAAGACAGGCTTGCACATTCCAGTGAGCACCCTCTATTGGTTTGCAACAATGAGGCAGCAACTGTCTTCCTAATTATATCATTGAAGGTGGATTTGCATATTCTTCCCATAGTTCCTTGCAAAGTGGAGTGCTAAAGGCTTAACAAGTCTCCACACACCTATATGGTGGTCTCTCCCTAAGGAGTGACAATATCCCCCGATCCCTACAGATAAGCATGGATCCTATCCAGTGCTTTGTAGCCAAGTTGGAGGGATTGACAGGCCTGGTAGCTGAACTTGCTAAACAGGTTCAGACCCTAACTGAGGCTGCTGCACCATCCCCAGCTGTTTTGGCACCTTATAAGGTCAAGATGCTACTCCCAGACCGTTTCTCAGGGGACCGTACAAAATTTGAAACTTTCAGGGAGTCTTGTCGCCTGTACTTCCGTGTGAATCCACATGCTACTCAGGCCCAAATGGTGGGAGTGGTTATATCTCTGCTACAGGGGGACCCACAAGCTTGGGCCCTTAAACTCCCTGCTGAGGCTGAGGAGTGGGTTGATCTGGAAAAAATTTTTAAGTCCCTGGGCTCTATTTATGCTGAACCAGACCACATTGCGCTTGCGGAAACTCAACTCCTCACCATGCGGCAGGGCAAACGCTCTGCAGAGGAATATTGCTCTGAGTTCCGTAAGTACAGTGTAACCGCAGGTTGGTGTGAGTCCGCGCTAAAGACTCACTTTAAGCAAGGCTTGTGTGATCGTGTTAAGGAGCTCTGGGTTGGTCACCCAGATCCCCCGACTCTTGAGAAGGCCATGACTTTGGCGGTCCGTATTGACCGCAAATTTAAAAGAGAGAGTAGGGCCTGTTGCCTCCAAGTTTTCTGTCTCTTCCTCTCTCTCCTCTGATAAACTTACCTTTCCTCCTGTCACTTCTGGTGAGGAACCCATGCAACTGGGAGCTGTGGACGCCAGAACACGACGAGAACATCGTCTCAGGAATAACCTGTGCCTGTACTGTGGTTCCTCGGGTCATGTCATCCGAGACTGCACTATCAGACCCTTGTCACCTTTGCAAAGACTTCAGTGCCTGAGTGGTAATCGGAAGAACCACTCAGGCAACCAGGTATTTGGTGGAAATAACAATAAGATGATGTTATCTGTGTCTCTGTCCTCTGGGGACAGATCTGTTTCTGGCAAGGCCCTAGTTGACTCTGGGTCTGCAGCAAATTTTATTAAATATTCAGTTGTTGAATCTTTGGGCATTGAGCTTTTGCCACTTGACACACCTATGTCTGTTGCTGGAGTGGATTCTACTCCACTGGCCAGGGGTAAAGTCAGTTTTAAAACCCCCTTGATCTCTTTGCAAGTGGGTTCTTCACATTCAGAGGTCATAAGCCTTTTTGTTATGGAGAATCTCTCTGCTGATGTTATTTTGGGGTTCCCCTGGCTGAAGCTCCATAACCCTATTTTTGATTGGGGTAAAAAGGAGTTGGTAAAGTGGGGAGATCAGTGCTCATCCCACTGTATTGCTTTACAGTCTGTTGATTGTGTCAGTGAGGAGAAGGTCTCAGCTACTAAAAGTTGGGAACGCCCCTCTGGTATTAAAACCTGGTGGTATCAGAAGCGCCAGGTGAATAAAAAATGTTTGCCTGGTTCTCAAGCATCTGTGGTTCAAGCCGAACCAAAATACAAGGCAGGGAAAACTCAGAATCCCTCTAGAACTGGTTTGTCTGGTGAGGGTCCGGTGGCCCCTCATAAAAGGGGGGGTACTGTAACATCTCTGCCTGTTCGGGCCTCTGCGCCACCCTCTGCTCGCATGCTGCGGCGCCGGAGGCGTGTGCAGTTTGACAATTTGCTTAAGGTTTTTAGTTGCACTGTGTGAACACGGCTCTAGTCCTTAATTGGATTTGCACCACACCCGTCTTCTGCCAAGGTTGCCTCTGTTCATTAAGTGGGTAATCTGTCTTGCCTGTGATTGACAGCTTTTCTTCCTGTCAGGTTCTGGGCGGGTTCTTCCTTCCCTATTTAGTCTTGGCTCACAGTCACACTGGTGCCGGTTATTGCCCTTGCTTTCTGGTATCGCTTGCTGTTATTTACTTGTATGCTAATCCTTGACCTCTGGCTTTCCTACTGACTATTCTCTTGACTCCGATTTGGCACTGCATCGCTCTCTTGTTACCGAACCCTGGCTACCTGACCTCCCTTTGTTGTTGTACGTCTTGTCTGTGTTTTGTGTTTCACGTATTCAGGGAGGGATTGTCCTCGTGGTTGTCGCCTATCACCTAGGATAGGGCCTGGCAATAGGAAGGGAAAGCGGGGGGCTTCAGTTTAGGGCTCACTGTCCCTTGTGCCCCTCCCTCCAGGGTTCACCAGCAGCTTCTGGGGAATTATCATCTGGCTATTCCCTAACACAGCCACACAAATCAACAAAAAAGACACTATCATATCACAAGGTTCTCAGAGTCAGGACATGCCCCACCACTTCCTCTTTTCCCAGGATCTGCCCTGAAGTGCAGGCTGTGCAGCCTTTTATGGGCCAGTAACAAGCCTATGACCTACACCTGGGTCTGAAGCCTACTCCTGACCTGCCCTGGACCACACATATGTCAGGAATCGGGGGCTAATACAACGGGACTCCAGCACTCTGCCTGTCACCTTCTCGCACACTATATAAGCAAACAAAATAAATAAATATTAGGTTGTCTAGCAAATTATAGTAAAGTCAGCCCCCATAGTACAAATGATTCCACTAACCTAGTGGTTTTAAAATTAATTGTACACCTCTGGTTGGCAGCAGAGCAGAGGCAGCAGTAGCTTGTTCAGGTCACAACTATGGACTCTTGCTGTATTGTGCACATTGTAGTCTAATTTGCTCTTTGCACAATCCTTTAAACATAGGTATCAGTATCCTATTCACACACATCAGCTTCAGGACTCCTTAGATGTAGAGTGACCCTTTGCCCCTCACAGGCAGACTTAGAAACTTAGAAGATTAAGAGCAGAACAAGACCACATGGTCCATGTAATCTGCCCTTAAATTAACTAAATTCTTGCAACATTAGGGCTGGTCACCTCACCCAGGACAGGCTCACAACTGGAACTCAAGCTGGAGACTTATTATTCCTCATGAAGTGTTTTTTTGACTTGGGGGATATTCTTTCTAGCTCTGGTGTCATCACAAACTCACATACATGCCTATGATCCTTCAATTACACCTGAGTTTTAAGTCTACAATGATACTTAACAAGAGCGATCCATAACTGTTACAGTGAATACACTTCTTACAGTGGAATTATAGTAACAAGCCTTGGTAAAATGTCATAATACCACCTGGCAACAATACTTTACATGGCATAACATGTATGTTGCATTAACATGATAATGGTAACAAGGTAATATTTTCATGGCAAAGTCAAAAGTAAACCATAAGACCATTTCTCCATTTCATCTGAAAAAATTACCTCACTTAGAAATTGATGGCAGCAACACATCTCAAAAAATTTGGGACAGGGCCATGTATACTATTGTGTAGCATTCCTCATTTTTATAACAGGCTGTAAATGTTTGGGAAGTGAGGAGAACAACTGCTGGAGTTTTGGGAGAGAAATGTTGTACCAGTCTTGTTTGAGGCCATGGCCCCATATGGCGTAAATGCTGCAGTTTGGCCACGGTGGAAACAGGGCAGAAACAAATTCAGCATTTACAGTCACTCCAGAGAGAATGGGATTCTGGTAAATCCGTTGCAGTTTTGGAAATTGCAGCATGTCAATTATATCTATACTGCAGCAACACATTGAATTTTCACATGGTGGGACTATTAAAGGATTATCTTATCTTATCCTATCCATAACTACGAAAAACACCAGTGGTTTCCCAATAGGTATAATGGAAGCAGAAAGTCCGCAGAAGAAACCTCTGCAGATCTGCTGTGAAAAGCTCTGCAGGAAAAAACATGATGTGTTGCTGTTGCGTTTTTTCCCACAGCAATTTTTCCTCCCCACGTGGGGCCTTAACCTAATGTAAGATTTTAGATTCTTTGTTTCATAATAACCAAATATTTTCTATTGGTGAAAGGTCTGGACTACAAGCAGTACAGTTTTGCCTTCTTAATTATAATCATATTACTTATGCTTTTTAACTCCTTTTAATTGTTTTATACATCTACACTGGTAATAATATTGGATGGACATGTAGTTAATAGTATTTTCTTACAACTAAACAAATAATAGAATGAAAATAAACAAGAAGCCCTTTAGACACAGGCATTATGCTTTTCACATCACTTGGAGGTATGTAAATGGACTGAACAAGGATTTATACTAAAGTCCTCTTCTCTTTCATCCTTACCTTACTATTGTTCCCGAGGAATCTACACATTACATCAAACCCAGACCCACACAACTTCCAGAGAATATTGCTAGCACTTTTATGTTGAGTTCATCCTTTTCTATTTAGTTTTTAAAGCAAAGCTATGTGTGCTGAAGTACTTACCACATGCTGTTATTTGGGACACCCAGTCCACAAAGCTTTGTTTTTTTTAATCAGGATTACAATGCTTAGGCTTATGGGCTAAAATCCCAGCATTGTTACATGCATGCATGTGTAAGTGACCGGGGCCTTTAGTATGCAACTGAGATATGTTGGAATTTGACAGAAAAATCCAACAGTACCTTTAAAAGGATAAGGATAGAGATTGTATACTTCTGAAGTTAAGTAGATGATGTTATACAGCACTTGAACAAGTAAATCATTGTTAATAAAATATATGTAGTTTAGTGTGCAGGCAAACCAAGCATTCAGGCAAAGTACCAGTATTCAGCTTTCCCAGAAATGAAAAAATACAAAAAACAAAATTATATATATGTGTAAATGGCTCAGCCAAAAATGCACCAGAGAAAAAAAGACTGTTCTACAATATTTCTGACAAAGTTTCAGACAGATGCTCTGATTCTGTCATCTACATTTTTTCGTTTAAAAGGAAGTCATTGCAAAAGAAATATGCTGAGGAACATTTAGGCCGAAGCCCCACATTGCAGAAAAGCTGCTTTATTCTTGCAGACAGCCAAATCCTGGTGGGGATTGAGAAAATGGGAGAAATATAAGTGTCTCTTTTATATTTCCAATTCCTTTTCAAGCCACTTCTCAGTTTGACATAGTCAAATGTCCCTTCAGTAGTTTGTTACACATTAAAGAGATTCTACCATTTGTAAGCCGATGGCTGGTCAGGTAATGGAGGGGGTGTACATCTCACCCAGACTACTAAGGTGGGTGAGATGAGAAAACTCCAGAAATAATGTTTCTCAGCAGATAACTATTGTCTACTGAGGGTTCTTTCAAAGTTCCGGTTTCTGGGCTGGATTTTTAAGAATGTCAGGTAGGTTGGCAGTGGGACCTGTCATTCCACCCCCCCCTCCAGTCCACACTTTGGGAATGTTCCAGCAGCGACTCAGCTGCAGAGAATCTGCTCATCAAGGGAGCTTAAGAAGTCAGCTCCAACAGCAAACTTTGGGCAGAGCTTGGCTGGAGAGCCAATAAAGAGGTCATATTTTTGGAGCTGTGTCCTGAATGATTCTACTGGCTTTTGATTTCTGTTATTCTAGGTGAGGTAACCTATTCTTTGTTTAGTTAGAGCCTAGCCGGGCAGTTATTTATTTTTGTATTGTTTCCTGTTGTTGCTGCACTATATTTTTGAGTGAAAATAAAACTCTACCTTTGTTTTGGACTAAAGAAACTGGACTTGTGTGTCTATGCCACCCCACCTAGCAACCCCAGATCCTGACACATTTAAAACTTTTTTTTCTCCCTAACAGGTCAGAAAAGCCTTAAGAAAGGCTATTCGTCTCCTACCTTTAGATGTCTTCTCCGACCCGCCGTTCGGTTAAAATCCCATTTTTTGGCGGTATGCTTATGAGTTCTCTTGCAGCATTGGTGGCAGTCCCCAGCGCTTCAACAGCACTAAGGGTGTCCCCAATGCTGTGAGAGAACTCTCCAGCGCCGCCTCCATCTTCTTCAGGAACGGGGTTTTGACGCATGCCCCCGGCTACAATAAAAATGGCCACTTGCACAGTATTGTAAGCGGCCATTTTCTTGTCGCCAGCAGGCATGCACAGTCAGCTTTGCCCTAGGCTCGAGGACTAAAAGTTTGAAGCCAACCTCCGGAAGAAGACGCATTAAGACCCCGTTCCTGAAGAAGATGGAGGTGGTGCTGGAGAGTTCTCTCGCAGCATTGGGGACGCCCCCAGTGCTGTGAGAGAACTCATTTACATAACAGCAGAAAATGGGATTTAAAACTGAACGGCGGGGCGGAGAAGACATCTAAAGGTAGGAGAAGAATAGCGTTTCTTAAGGCTATTCCGATGTGTTAGGGAGAAAAAAAAAGTTTTTAATGGTAGAATCCCTTTAAAATGTCCCATCAGTGGCATATCAGACATTAAAATAAACCTTCAGTGACCCACCATATATTAGAATGTACCATCAATGGCCCATCAGTTAATATAATACATGAGCAAGGTCGGCCTTATCGCTAAGATCGCTTCTCGGCCTTATGGCTAAGATCAAGTGTAGTATCTGTTCTTATCAGAATTTATTCTGATTCCAGAGAAACCTTGTATCCCACCAGTTCGGGGCCGAGAACGCGAGCCCCTTGTCTACGAGTGATAGAACACTTCGGACGACGAGGAGCAAGAGAGAGCAGCTGAAGAAGCAACTGAGCTAGAACACTGCTGGAGAAGAAGACGACGAAGAGGACGAAGATGGCGACTTCAGGGGACGTCGTGGCAACCACCGCTGCTGCTCCTCAAGAAGACGTCGGACGGAAGACGGCAACCGGAGACGCCAGCCCTGAAGCTCTCCCCGGGCCTGGTGTACCCGGTCTGCGGAAACAGGGACCTCCTTCACTGGAGCCCTGGATGAAGCAGACCGTGGTGCTCAAGCTTAGGGAGGTGGACGGGAGGCTCCCGGACCTGAGCGAGGAGGTCTTCTGCCGGACCATGCTGGCAGACCAGGGCTTCTCCCCCTGCCAGACCCTCAGCGTCCAGAGCTTTGTGACGGGCTTATTCTACGTCACCTTTGCAAGTATGGAGATCTGCCGCCGGTACTGGGAGGCGGTCAAGTCAGCGGCACCGGGCTCCCCCTTCAAGGCCTTCCTGGGCAGCTGCCCTGTCCAGATGGATGAGAGGAGGGTGACGGTGACGATGAGGAACCCGCACACCCCACCCGGAGACATCGCCCGGTTCCTGGCTCGTTTTTGCACAGTGCTGCGGGATCCCACTCGCATCCTGAACAAGACGGGCTACTGGACTGGGAAATGGTCGGTGGTCGTCAAACTGCGAAGGGACGGCGAGGTAAGGCATCTCCCTCAAACATTTTCCTTAGGTAACAGCAGTGGTCTCATCTGGTACCCCGACCTACCGAAGGCCTGCCGGCGCTGCGGAAAGGAGGGCCACCAGGTAAAAGACTGCAAAGCTGACGCCTGCAGGATGTGTCGAGTGGAGGGCCACGCCACAAAGGACTGCCCCACGGCCAAGACCTGCAACCTGTGCGGCATGGCGGACCATGTCTACAAGGCTTGCAAGATGCGCACCCGATCCTGGGCTTCCGTGGCCAAGGAACCCCCCTCCACCGTGGTTTCTGCCGGGGCCAAGGCGGGACCGGCGAAGGCCTCAAAAGCCCCAGCCGGAAACGCCAAGGCCCCAGCGGCTCGGGCCGGTCCCTCCGGGACCCAGGCTAGAGCCCAGGCGGCCACTAAGGAGAAGAAACCAGGACCGGAGAAGGAGAAGAAAAAGGGAAAGGCCAAGGGTAAGAAATCGGCACCCCTCCCTACCTCCACCCCCACCGAGGTTTCCACCCCTATAGTCTCCACAACCTCGGTGGACACCCCTGTTAACACCCAACCCCCCACCCGCCCTTCCCCCGAGGTAGCACTAACAGTCCTTCCTCCAGCTACCTCGGTATTGTCTATGGAGGAGTTCCCCCCCCTCCCTTGTCGATCTCTTGTCTCCTCAGAGCCGCCCAAGCAGCCCAAGAAGAGGAAGGACAGGGAGGACTCAGATGACGACTCTTCCAAGAAGATCGCCATAGAGGCCTCAGAGGACGCCATCGAGGTGGACGTCCAGAGAGATCCTATCCCTGAGGTCACCGAACTGGAGAAGAGGGTCGACGAGCTGGTGGACGACTCCGCCACGGAGATGGACCCAGACATCGTCGCCGTCTTAGAGGGGGAAGGACCTCCCAGCCAGATGGCCCTAGTGATCAAGGATCTGGAGGAAGACATCTACGGAAGCGGCCTCAGCCTCGGGACACCGGAGTTGGGCCCAGACATCGATGATGGGAGCGGTAACTTGCATGTATCGTTCTGATTGTTAACTTAACCCTTTTACCTTTTCACTATGGCAGGAATTAACCTTCTTTCCATCAACGTGCGAAGTGTGAGAGAGAAGAGGAGACGACAGACGACGCTTGCATTTTTTGCTGCTATCCCTAACATTAATGTTATTATGTTGCAGGAGTGTTCCCTTCCTTCTTCCAGGTCATGCCATCACCTGTGCAGGGAGTGGAGCCACGGCCCGTCCTACTGGTTTGGTGGGGGCGACTGTAAGTCCGCAGGTATTGCTGTCCTCATTAGGGGGAACGCCTTCACTGTTGAATCCGTCCAGGAGCTCGTCGTTGGCCGTCTTGCGGTCATCGACGGCACCTGGGCGGGCGAGCCTCTCAGGCTCATCAACGTGTACGCTTCCCCCATGAAGGCCGAGCGACTGGAGCTTTTCCAGATCCTGCGCACTCAGCTCGTCACCACCAGAGCAGTGGTATTGGCCGGGGATTTCAACTGCCCTGTCGAAGCGGACGGACGAAGCTCCTCGACATCTGCGAAGCTGGACGTCACGTCAAAGCTACTGATCGAGATGGTGGCCGAAGCCTCTCTTCGGGACGCTGTGGGTTCCATGGGGCCGGCATCAGTTAATTATACCTGGTGCCGCCCGGATGGCTCGCAGCGCTCCAGGATTGACTTTGTGTTCACCTCTCGATCGGTCACCCAGGTAAGGCACTCTATGATCCCCTGCTTCTTCTCTGACCACAGGGGCATTCTCTTCGAGGGTACTCTGGGCCACGGTTTTCCTCCTGGCCCAGGTTCCTGGAAGTTGAACTGCGCACTGCTGGAAAATGAGGGGTCGCTGGCGGAGCTTAGAGATGCGTACTTGTGTTGGCGTAACGACCGCTTCTTTTTCAGGACTGTTTGGGAATGGTGGGAATATGTTAAACTCCAAATCCGTCATTTCTTCCAGGTCAAGGGACGCCAGCAGGCGTCACAGCGCAAGAGGGACCTCAAGGGGATGCAGCGCGAGCTCAACTCACTGATGGACCTCGATCGCTGCGGCTGGGACGTCAGGGACATGCTCGCCGAGGCCAAGAGGGACCTGAAAAGGCACTTCGAGGAGGAGGCCCAGCACGTCATCTTCCGTTCCAAAGTGGAGACACTGGAGAAGGGTGAGAAATGTAACTCGTTCTTTTTCAGGAAACTCCACGCCGGCCACACGCCTGTGACAGAGATGAAGGATGAGGACGGCAACATCCGACGGGGGAAGCAGGAAGTGATGGGAGTCGTCCACGACTACTACCGCGACCTCTACTCCCAAAGGCCCATCGATGATGACGCCGCCGAGGAGTTCCTGTCAGGTATCACTAACACCCTTGATCCTGCAGGTGCCGAGGGGCTCGATGACCCTCTGACGGCGGAAGAGGTGCTCTCTGCCGCTAAATCCTTTAGGACCGGAAGGACCCCGGGCAGTGACGGTCTCCCAGCGGAGCTCTACGTAGCGCTGGGCGACCTCATTTGCCCGGACCTGAAGGACCTTTACGAGGAGATGGTGGTGGAGGGTGCCATGCCGCCGTCGCTGAGGGAAGGTCTGGTCACGATCCTGTACAAGCGGAAGGGCGACAGGTGCGAGCTGAAGAATTGGCGACCCATCTCTCTCCTCAACGTGGACTACAAGATCCTGGCCAAGGTGCTGGCGACGAGACTGAAGGTTGTCATCGACAGGATCATCCACCCCGACCAAACCTGCGGCATTCCTGGCCGTAGGATTGCGGACAGCCTAGCCATGGTGAGAGACACATTGCACTACATCGGAGACCGCCGTGCACACGCGGCCCTGGTCAGTCTTGATCAGGAGAAGGCCTTCGATCGTGTCTCTCACGCCTTCATGGCTAAGGCTCTCCGCAGACTCGGTCTGGGTGCGGGGTTCTGTAAGTATGTCGACCTAATGTACTTTGACATTCACAGCTCGGTGATGGTGAACGGCTGGAAGACTGACCCCTTTCCGGTCCTCTCCGGGGTCAGACAAGGCTGCCCTCTTTCACCCCTTCTTTTTGTTTGTGTTATAGAACTCTTCGCGGAGTCTATCCGGCAGAATGCAGGGATTAGAGGGATCACCGCACCGGGACCTGGCAACCACGTGGTCAAGTGCTCGCTGTACATGGACGACGTCACCGTCTTCTGTTCCGACAGATCATCGGTCTCAGCGCTCGTCCAGACCTGCGAGAAGTTCGGCCGGGCTTCGGGGGCAAAAGTCAACTGTGCCAAGTCAGAGGTCATGCTCTTCGGAGACTGGCGTCTGGCTTCATCCTCTCCCCTTCCTTTCACAGTGCAACCGGACTTCATCAAGATCCTGGGAGTCTGGTTCGGAAAGGAGGGAGCGGCCCTGAAGTCCTGGAACGAGCGTTTGGCCAAATGCAACCAGAGGATTGGACTGTGGAGCCTCAGACAGCTTTCGCTGGAAGGGAAGACACTGGTCCTGCGGAATGAGATCCTGCCTGTGCTCCTCTACACCGCGCAGGCCTGGCCACCTCTCAACACCGTGGTTAAAGCCATCTACAGGATCGTCTTCCACTTCATCTGGGGCTCCAAGATGGACAGGGTGAAGCGGGCCGTCATGTACAAGGATCCGTCCAAAGGAGGTAAGGGTGTCCCCGACATCCCCACTCTGTTGAGACTAACCTTTGTTTGTGATTGTGTCCGCAGAACCCTGAGGACTGGAACGGAATCGGCAGGCCGAGCCATGTCCCGCTTGTTCCTGTTACCCCTGTGGCGTCGCCTAGGATGGGACAAGTGGAACAGCTCCGTCCCTTACAACTGGACCGTCCCTTGGCACTACCAAGACGTCACCCGGTTCGTGAGGGAGCACCAGCTGGAGGAGCTCAAGCCTGACCTCTGGAAACCCAAGACCGTCCATAAGCTCATCCGAGCTAAGGACATCATGGAGGAGATCCCAGGGCTGCCGGCTGGAACCGCGGAGGTCGTTTGGAAGAACATCTCTTCGGCCCAGCTGACCAACGGGCACAAGGATATGTCGTGGATGGCCGTGCAGGGAGGTTTGGCGGTGAGGTCGTTCATGCATGCCCGCAACCTGAGCAAGACGCGCTACTGCCCCAGATGTCCCTTCAAAGAGGAGACCACCCACCATCTTTTCTGGGCCTGCCCGTTTGCTCAGGGCCTGTTGGATGCCCTGGAGGATGATTTGCAGGACTCGGTCCCCCGGAACCAGCTTTCTTACCATTCTGTTTTTTATGGACTCTTCCCGGGGACCCACCGAGAGACAGACTGCGAGAAGGCCTGGAGGATCCTCAACTGTTTCAAAGACGCTATCTGGTTCGCCAGAAACCGGCTTGTTCTCAGGAGGGAACAAGTCACCTTTCAGGACTGCTGCAGGCTCATCCACAGCTTGCTGCGGGACTACACCATCCTGGACAGCCTGAGAGGCGAAGACGAAGAAGAAGACTGAGAAGCCTTTTTCTTCGATTGTTTCCTCCATTTTGGGACTTTGCCATTTTTGTCTTTGCATTTGGTATAGTTGCATTGTCAGAGCTCTGAGCCAGTCTTCCCTCTCTCTCCCCCCTCCCTTCCCTCCCCTCCCTCCCCCAAGCTGGCTCGGGTGCTCGGGCAGTGCTATTGTGTTAGTTAGAATAGACATTGTGTTGCTCCCTCGTGTTTGTGTGTTCTTCAATAAAGCTTCGGGCACTGTGTTTACTCCCCTCCCCCCCTCCTCCACATGTCAGATAGCTAGTTGTTGAATGCATGCATGCTGTGGGGCTAGGAAGTACTGGTATGAGGTAGGACGAGGCAGAGCACTCAGGAGACTTCTTCTGGGTCTCTGCTTCGCCCTGCCCCATTAAGTATGGGAAAAGTATTTCTATTTATTTATTTATTTATTTGTGCAAGTATTGTAAGCTGTGTATCAAATGCGCTGCGACGCAGTACTTTGTAAATACTTTTGCTTGACGACTGATTGTGAATAAACGCATTTTCAATCAAAAAATACATGAGCAAGGTCGTCAGTCCTATTGTGAGAATTAACTATTACTCTGTAATGTACTTTTTTGTCGGCACTTGAATTCTACATTTTATAAAGTACTATGGAATGTGTTGGCACTATAAAAATAAAATGTATTAATATTAAGAACATTTACCTAGCCACATTCTCACTGTGCTGCTTTCAGGCTCTACTCTAGTGCTGTCTGTGATTTGGTGCACATTGCATGTCCTTGTCTCAACAGCACTAAGAGGTCTGATCCACCATTGTATTCACCTTTATCTGAATAAAATTGAAATTGTGATCCACAGCCAAGAACAGTGGGACAGCGTCCAAAATTCAGGATTGTCTCATTTAAACCAGGACAGTCAAGTGGGGGCCCCTGCTGTCACAGAGCAAGTACACCATTTGCCCTATGGTTAAAATGGCCATGCTTCAAGGAATTGTCCAGATTCAGCAATAAACATTATACAATAATACAAAAAAAGTACAATACAATTTTTTTATATGCCTCCTGCATCAATTCCTCATGGTTTTCTAGATCTCTTCTTGCTGTCATTCCTTTTTTTAAAATTTACAGTATATAAAAATCAGTACATGGCCATGGTCATGTGATGGACAGACAGGTGCACAGCTTGTTTTAGCCACTTCTTGGTACTCAGAGCTCTCCCTCTGTATTGAGCTGTGCACCTGTCTGTCCATCACATGTCCGTGGATGTTCCATTACATGGTCCATTAAAAGTAAACAAAGAATGACAACAAGTAGAAATCCAGAAAATATATTGGAAATTTATATAATGTTTCATTATACAAACAATATCATTGTACTGCACAACATTAATGCTGAGCATTAGTTATTTAATACTGTTAACCTGTTATACTGTCATGTGTAGAGAAACTGCATACATATGCTTTCCCACCCATTATTACTAGCATTTTTAAATGATAATTAGATGAAGTCTTCAAAATGAAATTTTAAGAAGGAACCTGATAGGTTCACATAATTTGTTACAAATGTTTTAATAAATTTTCCAAACTTAAAATATGATTCTTATATTGGAATTCTATTATTTGTCTACTATAATGAGCTCATGTTAAACTAACTATTGGATATATCTTTTTAATATGTTTCACAAGCTTTAAGGTACTGTATAAGAAGAAGCACATTTGAAGCATGCTGTGGAATTGGATTTCCAACCTTTTCTGATTTAATGAAAACGAAAGTGCTCAGATCAGCTTCTCAAAAACTCATATAACTTTTTGTCTTCCTTCCTTAGCGGAAGTTGAGTTGTAATGTTCATAGTATATTTAATGCCTTAAGTCATTACATTAATCTTTTCCTTCTCAACAAAAGTGAACCAATGCTGAATATGAAGACATGGAATTTAAATATCCAATTGTATTAATACTTAAAACCCCCACCAGTGTAAATCTGGGTAGTGTAAGAACATAGCTTAACTTTCGTCCTTCATCAAAGTCACTGTAACAACTGTAGAAAGTTGAATTCTGAACTGTGAAAAGATGCAATAAGTCACCACAAATCACTGCTACTAAGCCCAAACTGGATAATTTACACAGCACTTTGTGATCTTCAAACACTTGGCAATGTGCAATTATTCATGCCACTACATGGGGCCTCAGTCCAAGCTGCCTGTTTGTTCTAAGGTTGAAGCTGATGTGTTTGAAAACTGCAAGAGACTACCAAAGACCTGGAGATCATAGTTAATTTGACACCCTCAGGCCTAATCTTCTTAGAGGTCTTGGATAAAATAAGTATCTATTACAAAATCATCCTTCATCCAACCCCCTTCTGAGTTCTGCCACTCTGATAGCCAACACTGAGACAATTGCATGATTCTGGACTTAATCAGGTATTAGGAGGTAATGCAGTAAAGGGGAGAGGCTAATCTCCATATTTACTCCATCTGTACTTGTGGACATGACTGGCCTGCCCCTAGTAGATCAAAGAGAGCTGGCAAAATCAGATTAGACTCAAAGAAAAGAGAAGGAGGTACAAGAAGTGTAAGAGCCAAAATTATCAGCATTTCACTTGAAGTTATGTGTACATTTAAGCCTTGTTGCCTAATCCTATCGAAACCTATTATAGAAGAGATCTTTTATAAGTGATTTGTGCATAACAGTATTCACACAACAGACTTCAGTTATGTTCAGCTATTGTGTGCTCATAACCACACATGGTCCCACTGGCCTTTTAGTCTTAATATGACTTTTTACATGGCTAGCTATAGCAGTTATATATAACTCCAATGTATCTGATCAAGTAGAACCAAGGAAAATCTCTTACAATGTTGCTAAAGTCAAAATATATGAATAGAAACCACAGTAAAATTCTATATTTTAATGATATGGTAAAGTATTGCTTTGCTATTCATTCCCATTTTTCTTCAGACTATTAACATGAACTTCACCATGTACTATATAAACAGGCTACAGTTGACTTCATGCCCTGTTTACTGAATACTCTCTAAATACTGGCAGATGGGTAAAAAAAGCAGAAAAGGGAAGACAAATTCACACATTAGTCAGTGTTAGCAGTTACCTGCTGTTTGTGAGCATGAATATGACATGTGGTCACCAGTAATGACCTGCCAGGCCAGGGATTCCTAAAGGGTGGAAGTGTAGTCATCACCTTCGCTTGAAGCGACCACCGAAGGGGGTCTTAGGAAAGTACACCAAGTATTCTTTATTCTATTCTAAAATATATTTGTAAGATAAACTTCCTAGCAAATGATAAATACTGTTAGAATTTCAGTGTTGAGAATGGAAATATTTCTATTTGTCTTATGTAACCAATACTAAACCATTAGCCTCCCATATTTAGCAGTATCGTTCACCTCATTAGAGTGGATTAAGCAAAGATGCTGAGAGGGATAAAAGGTGAAGAGCAAAGAACAGTAACTGGTGAAAGAATAAAGCTTAGAGTGTCATTTGTGTGCTTACACTATCATTGACTTGAGACCCATGTGGTTCACACTTTTCAATTACTGTTTGCTGGAAAGGTGGCCTTTAATTGCACAGGCTGATGTCTGTGCACCAAATGTCAGGGGAGCCTCCCTAGCCCTTTTCACCTTTTTTGATGCTTGACTTGAGGATGTTCAAAGTCCAAGCTCCGTGGTTTGCAGATCCCCACGAGATGACAATCAGGATGCCAATAAAGAAAAACGGAATACATGCAAAGATCTTATTGCACACTTTACGTCATACATATTTATGAAACCAGGACTGAAGTATTTAAAAGGATTTTTAAACAACAGACCTATCATAGAATATTGGAATTAAAATTGTTAGGATATATAATGGATTTTTATACCATAAAGAGTAGACACAAGAGCACAATTACACTTAGATTCCACACCCCATTGCACTTTATTTAGGGAGTTAATACAAGTGATTTGAACTATCTATGTTTCCTAATGCATATTGTTTTCCTCTACTCTAACCAAAAAAAAAACTATGTACATAAAAGGTCATACTACCTTTGGCACACAGTAAAAACAAGCATAGCAGAACCCATTCACTGCCCTCTGGGCTGAAATGTAATTCCCAGTGATTGCTCGAGTAACTGCTGTTCCTGGATAGAAGTACTTTCTGAAGTATTGTGTTTTCTTTAGCTACACCTAAGGATAAATACACACATAGGGCTGATCTGAGGAACCACTGCATAGTACATTTTATTATATTCAGGTTGTATACAGATATAGCTATAGGAAAAAGAAGTACAATTTATTAAAAAGTGTACTGTTTGTTGCTTGTGTTTTAGAATAGCTGACCAGGAAATCATTTTTCAGCATTATACTGGTGAAAAATACCAACTAGAAGTCCTGCCATGACAAGCAAGACACGTGGCTGCAGAATGTCCTGCACATATTCCTAGTAACAGTAATTGTTGTGTACGATGACTCCTCAGAATATCACACCTTCACATCAAAGACAGGATTGAAGTACTTGTCACAATGTATTCATACTCGAAGCTGACCTTTATCGGATCTCAAACATAGCAACTTAGCAACATAGTAGATGAGGTTGGATAAAGAGAGAAGTCCATCAAATTAAACCTATAAACCTACCAAGTTGATTCACGGGAAAGTCAAAAACCTTGACAGATGTCAATTTCCCCATCATAAGAAATAATCCTTCGCAACTCCAGGTATGGCAATTGATCCCTAGATGAACATTCTATCCCAAAAAGATTCTAGCTGCCATAACTTACGATATTCGTTTTTTCAAGAAAGACACCCAGGCCTCTCTAGAACTTTTATAAGATATCAGTCATCACCACATGTTGTGGCAGTGACTTCTATATTCTCACATACTGTAAAGAAGTCCCATCTAAGACTATGGTAAAACCCTTTCTCCCTCTAGATGTAGAGGATGCCCCTTGGCCACATTTACAGGCCCTGATATAAAGAAATCATTGGTAAGATCTCTCTACTGTCCATTTATATTTTTGTACATCATAACCAGGTCACCCCTAATGGTAGTTTCACACTATTCTTATTTAATGTCCATTGCTCTTATTTGTCACAGAACCATAGACATTAAAAGACATATGGTGATGGAGCCATAAGAATAATGTAAAAAACATGACAGAAGTTTTCTTCCTTTACGTTTTTTACTTTTCTTCTGCTACTAAAGTAAACAAACATAACAGAAGAATGTGATCAAGTCCAAGTTTGATAAAAGTGTATGTACTATAAACCATCCACTCCCTTAATTACCTTGGTTGCCCTTTGTACTTGCTCCAGTTCAGCTATATCCTTCTTATATACAGGTGTCCAAAATTGTGCACAGTAAACAAAACAATAGCCTTATCATGAGCATCTATTCCTCTTGACGAACCCCATGATTTTTTTTGAAAATTTATTCTTATTGATTTTCAAAGTATAAGCAGTAAAATAAATACAAATATTAGAGAGGAAAACAATACATAGTCAAAATAGCTACGGTAACATAATCTACAGTCCGATCAACTGAGAAACCGTATAGATGAAATAAACAATAGGAAAGTCATCATGGAATGTCATTGAAAACTCATGGAGGAGGAGTGGTCCAATAGAAGAGACCTGGTAGGGTCCCAAGTGAACAAAACCCATGGTGCCAACATTTTTTAGTGTACTGTGTACAAGTCGGCACCAAAAGTGGATTCATACAGCTGATCAGTCTGGGGGCCCGGGTGTCGGCTCTGTGTATGGTTTTATTATTAACAGGGATATATATGTATATGTTGAAGTTTGAACTATATAATATCCCCCACAGCAACATGACCCCCTCAGTCTGATATACTTTCCATAAGACTGTTAAACAAGTTGTTCTGTGCTATCATTCAATATTCCGAGAAGTAGAAAAGGGGAACATGTCTGCGGGCTATGGATGTTGTTGACCAGTCACGTTATGTGACAAGATGTTCCTGATTGATTAACCCTTGATGATGACTAAGATATTCTTGTATAAGACTATAAAAAGGAACCATTGGCTTCATAAAGTTGAGCTCTATCTTCAGCTCATACACTGACTCTGTGTGTGTCTGTTTGATAACTCCAGAAGCTGGCTTCGTTCCATTGATCAATTAGAAGACCCTCACTGTACCTGGATGGGCATCAGATATTTATGGCCTATGCTAGTGATAGACCATACATTTTTTTTATTTGTCTGGATAACCTCTTTAATACACCTCAAAATTCACCTCAAAATACTATTGAGAGATTATCCAGCATAATTTTTTTTTTATAATTAGTCCGGAAGAGGTTAAAAAAAAAAAAAGCACACTCACCTGTCTTCGGTGCTCCAGTGTCCTCCCAGTGCAGTCTGGTCCTGCAGCTTTGCTGTCTTCTTTTCCAGGAAGTCCTTGCTGGTAGTCACGTGCGAGACTGGAACGTGCTGGTAGACACTGGGACAGGTGAGTATGTTTTTGAAATGCCTTTGAAAGTCTAGATATACTTACATTTATGACATTACCCATATCAACTCTAGAATTTACCTTCTCATAAAAGCTGAACAGATGATAGGACCAATCCCTCATGAACCATGCTGGTACTGTGTTATAAGTTTATTATCATTGAAATACGCCAAAATAACATCTCTTAGAAAACTTTCAAATAATTTGCCACAACAGAGGTTATTGGCCTATAGTTTCTGGGCTCACTTTTGTGGAACAGAACCAGTCATTATTGAGTAATTAAATAATAGATATAAGAGTGTCTATCATCATGCAAAATTCCTTCAGAACTTGGGGAGAGGGAGGGTATTTTAGTATTTTGTATTATTAGTATTCCTGCTAAGTTAAACAGATGAAATTTAATAGAGAATTTATAATACCTTTAATCATGTCTTTGGTCATTGGATTTTCTTGAGTAACTACAGTAGAGAAGAAGACATTTAATACAGCTGCTTTTGTCTTATCCTTCTCCACCATTACACCCAAATTACATTTGAGAAGGCCCACATTCTCAGTTTTCAGTTTCTTATTATTTATATAGCTTAATAAATAATTTTGGATTATTTTTTACTTTCTTTGATATTCTCTCTGCCTCAATCTTTACTACCTTTATATGTCTTTTTAAACAATTTATTGTTCTCTTAATCATTTTTAATACCATATCACTGTCTTCTTGTTTTAGCCCTTTAAACACTATGGGGTTTTCAGCACTCATTATTAGAGATGAGCGAACACTAAAATGTTCGAGGTTCGAAATTCGATTCGAACAGCCGCTCACTGTTCGAGTGTTCGAATGGGTTTCGAACCCCATTATAGTCTATGGGGAACATATACTCGTTAAGGGGGAAACCCAAATTCGTGTCTGGAGGGTCACCAAGTCCACTATGACACCCCAGGAAATGATACCAACACCCTGGAATGACACTGGGACAGCAGGGGAAGCATGTCTGGGGGCATAAAAGTCACTTTATTTCATGGAAATCCCTGTCAGTTTGCGATTTTCGCAAGCTAACTTTTCCCCATAGAAATGCATTGGCCAGTGCTGATTGGCCAGAGTACGGAACTCGACCAATCAGCGCTGGCTCTGCTGGAGGAGGCGGAGTCTAAGATCGCTCCACATTCAGGTCCGACCTTAGACTCCGCCTCCTCCGGCAGAGCCAGCGCTGATTGGCCGAATTCCGTACTCTGGCCAATCAGCGCTGGCCAATGCATTCTATTAGCCCGATGAAGTAGAGCTGAATGTAGAGCTGCTTCATCACGCCAATACAATGCATTGGCCAGTGCTGATTGGCCAGAGTATGGAACTCGACCAATCAGCGCTGGCTCTGCTGGAGGAGGCGGAGTCTAAGATCGTTCCACACCAGTCTCCATTCAGGTCCGACCTTAGACTCCGCCTCCTCCGGCAGAGCCAGCGCTGATTGGCCGAAGGCTGGCCAATGCATTCCTATGCGAATGCAGAGACTTAGCAGTGCTGAGCCAGTTCTGCTCAACTACACATCTAATGCACACTCGGCACTGCTACATCAGATGTAGCAATCTGATGTAGCAGAGCCGAGGGTGCACTAGAACCCCTGTGCAAACTCAGTTCACGCTAATAGAATGCATTGGCCAGCGCTGATTGGACAGAGTACGGAACTCGACCAATCAGCGCTGGCTCTGCTGGAGGAGGCGGAGTCTAAGATCGCTCCACACCAGTCTCCATTCAGGTCCGACCTTAGACTCCGCCTCCTCCAGCAGAGCCAGCGCTGATTGGCCGAATTCCGTACTCTGGCCAATCAGCACTGGCTAATGCATTGTATTGGCGTGATGAAGCAGTGCTGAATGTGTGTGCTTAGCACACACATTCAGCTCTACTTCATCGGGCTAATAGAATGCATTGGCCAATCAGCGCTGGCCAATGCATTCTATTAGCTTGATGAAGCAGAGTGTGCACAAGGGTTCAAGCGCACCCTCGGCTCTGATGTAGCAGAGCCGAGGGTGCACAAGGTGTAGTTGAGCTAAACACACACATTCAGCACTGCTTCATCACGCCAACAGAATGCATTGGCCAGCGCTGATTGGCCGAATTCCGTACTCTGGCCAATCAGTGCTGGCCAATGCATCCCTATGGGAAAAAGTTTATCTCACAAAAATCACAATTACACACCCGATAGAGCCCCAAAAAGTTATTTTTAATAACATTCCCCCCTAAATAAAGGTTATCCCTAGCTATCCCTGCCTGTACAGCTATCCCTGTCTCATAGTCACAAAGTTCACATTCTCATATGACCCGGATTTGAAATCCACTATTCGTCTAAAAGGGAGGTCACCTGATTTCGGCAGCCAATGACTTTTCCCAATTTTTTTCAATGCCCCCGGTGTCGTAGTTCCTGTCCCACCTCCCCTGCGCTGTTATTGGTGCAAAAAAGGCGCCAGGGAAGGTGGGAGGGGAATCGAATTTTGACGCACTTTACCACGCGGTGTTCGATTCGATTCGAACATGGCGAACACCCTGATATCCGATCGAACATGTGTTCGATAGAACACTGTTCGCTCATCTCTACTCATTATCATCAACCACATTGGTTTTCTAACAGGCTCATTCCTATAAGGTACGTATTTACCAAATATACTTTTTAGAATGTTTTTTAAAATGTCCCATTTACTTTATATTCCCTTCACTTTGAGGACATTGTCCCAGCTTATGCTATCTTGATATGCTCTTAGGTGATAAAAATTGATTTTCCTAAAATTTGGTGTTTTTGTATCCCCTCTACTAAACATCTTATTAAAGTTTACACAAAAATATTATGTTTTAGTCACAATTACCTAGATGACCTACGACCTCCACTTTTGACAGCCTGTCAAGAAGATTTGTCAAAATTAAGCCTAAAATTGCCTCACCTCTTGTTGGGTCTAGCACTATTTGTGAATGGTAATTGTCTTTTATTACTTATAAAAACCTGTTCTTTTTGTTGGACCTGCAGGTTTCTACCACCCAGTTTATTTTTTGTTAGTTAAAGACCTTATAATAATGACTTAATTTGCCCCCATATATCATTTGTTACCTATCTCTCTCTCTATATATCCTCCCTCCCTAATATATATGATCACCATTTGTTAGTTTTTTTCTTATTCCACACACTTATTGAACTTGATTCATTACCTTCCAATCATGTTTTTTTTTAATTAAAGCAATTAATTTGTTTGCTTAAATTCATGTATTATTGTACTATTTCTATATTTATTTATTATATGATCTGATAAAGGTCCATGTTGGACCAAAAGCATTCTTTATTTATTATAATGGGTTACACATCTCATTTTTCCCTATATGAAATACATTGAGCATATCTAATTTTGCAGAGTGCCTGGATTCTATTACTACTGTTAATGGGGGTGAAACCCTTCCTGAGCACCAGTTATCATCTCCATCTTGGAGTGCTGTGATTAGAATCATGGTGTTTTGTGGCATCATCTATTTGTCTTAAGAAATTTACTGTTTCCTCCGTTATATTTGGGGATTTGTGACAAAACCTTAAGAGTATTTTATTATTATTTATCTCACCCTTTATTTCCACCAGGACTTCACATATTCATTTTCCTCCCAGATGTCCTCAAATAGCACAATTTAGTTTGAATTACAGTGAGCGAGCAGCGCAGCGCCCGTCGTTTAAACAATACTGGGACAGTATTATATGCTCCAGAGTGGCCCCAACACAGTATTTTATGCTCCAGAGTGGCCTCCCAAAAGTATTATATATTCCAGAGTAGCCCCCACACTGTATTATATTCTCTAAAGTGGCCCCAGACAGAATTATATGCTCCACAGTGGCTACCACCAGTAATATATGCTATCAAGAGCCCTCCCCCTAGAGCCGGTGCTATTGTAATTCTCTAGCGTAGCCTTAGACCCCAAAGTATAGTAAGTAGAGGCCCAGAAGAAGTGATTAAAAATAACAAACACTTATACTCACCTGACCTCATCTCTCCTGGGCATTCTCGCTCCGTCTGTTTGTCATCAGCATCTTCCTTGGTCCTCCTCTGTTCACACGTCACTGCTGGGGCCTGTGAGTGGGCCCCAGCAGTAATATGGGACAGGAGGACATAATTATGCTGGCGTGCCCCATGTGACCGTGGGGGCCCACTCACAGGCCCCAGCAGTGAAGTCTGGCACCTGTGACCTCAGTCATTGGCCGGAAGAGCCCTGGAGAGGATGATGAGTCCAGGACTGATGACACCTCCCCAGTGCTGGCATCTATTGGAAAGGGGCCCTTTCCATTAACAATATTTATAGCGTTCAGGGAGCCAGGCTTTCCTCGACCACTATCATGGTGTCGGGATCACGGCTATTTCCTGATGGCCGCGGGCCCCCTACCCCTCCGGGTCCGGGACCCCTGCAACCACGATCATTACTCTACTGTTGCATTCAGCTTGTGTCCTATGTCCTAGAAATAATTTTTAAGAACCATCCACCTACCCCTCGCCTTTGATTGCAAAAACAAAAGGTTGCAACAGCTAGCACCGACAGCAATACTGCAAATACCAACCGTATTTAAGATTACATGAAAATTAAGTCCTTGCTACTTCGAGATTTTGATGAATGCGTAATTGTAAGCCCAATAGGCCAAAGGTCCATAGAAAGAAGGCTACTTGTAGTGTATTGGTGTATACAGAACATAAAATGGTTGAAAAACACACTTGCTCTTAATTCATGGGAGACCAAGGCCCTAAGAGAAATGGTTCAGTTTAGTGTAGGGACCCACCTAACAGAGGTCGCTTTGATGGGGCAGATGGGCTTATAATTATAGTTCGATCAAAATGTAAAAGTACAAAGGACCTCATTTTCATGAATCCCTATATACATACCTCAAAACTTTCAAAAAACAGAAAGAGGAACAGAATGTGTGTCATGCACTGTGTGCCACATCAAATTTACCTCCCCCACTTCTACTTTGACTTCACCCATTCCCATTCATTTCTCTTGCACCCCCTCCCAAACAGTATCATGCCCCTACAGTCATGCCACATTATAATGTCATCCTTTTGGTGCTCCCACAGTTTACTGTCCCCTCCATCTGTCCAAGTTTAATGTCCCCCTCATCTGAATCCCCATTTTAATGACTCCCTCATCTGACCTCCAGTTTAATGTCCTCTTCATCTGACCCCCCCAGTTTAATGTCCCCCTCATCTGGCAAAACAGTTTAATGTCCCCCTTTTTTGACCATCAAGTTTAATGTTCCCTTATTTGCCCCCCCCCCCAGTTGAATGCCCCCCTTATCTCTTCCCCCAGTTTAATGGCCTCCTCATTTTGCCCCACAGTTTAATATTCACCTATTCTGACACCCCCAGTTTAATATCTCCCTCATCTGTCCCCATAGTCTAATTTCTCCTCATCTGAACCCCCAATTTAATGCCCACTTCATCTGACCCGCAAGTTTAATATCCCCCTCATCTGGCGCCATAGTCTAATTCCTCCCTTATCTGAAACCTCAGTTTAATGCCCACTTCATATGACCCCCAAGTTTAATGTCCCCCTCATCTGGCCCCATAGTCTAATTTCCCCCTCAGAGTTTAATGCCCACTTCATCTGACCCCCACGTTTAATGTCCCCCTCATCTGGCCCCCCAGTTTAATGTTGCTTTCTTCTGACCCCAGAGTTTAAGGTGGTCCCGCTGCTAACAAACATAAGAAACCCCCACTTCTCCTTGCTCACCTGCTGCTCTTTCTGAGTTCTCTTGTCCCGGAGTCTTCAGGAAGCTGCAGGCGCAATTTGAATGATGTCATCACACCACAGCTCCCAGTGCCGGAGCAGGGGACAGAGTGGTGAGGCAGGGGCTGTACATTGTATTCAACCCATCTGTGACCTGAGAGGATGCAGATGAATTGAAGCCTGGACATACCTCCCACTGACCAGGACAGCGGGACATGCCCCAGAATTCAGGATTGTCCCAAATTTTCTGTGTTTTTAACCCTTCTGACACTCTTCCATCTTTCATACTGTTACCAGTCACCCAGCTAGTTAGCACCTGTTCTTACCACTTCAAGCTAGCAGTCTCCTCCGCACTTACCCTAGTGAGTTCCTGCTCTTTGTTTAGCAAAGTCTGCACAGTCAAGAGAAGTGTGTAGACTGAAATGTAGGGTTGAGCCAATCTTGACTTTTCAGGATCAATTTTGAAATCCGATTTCAGATCATTTTTCATTCGAACCCGATCTCGATCCCAATGCAAGTCAATGGGATTTTTTTTACTAATCGGAGATCGGATTTTAAAAACTATTCACTACACTGCATGGAATCGAAAGCTTTAATTGTTAGAATCCATGCTGTGTAGTGATTAAAAAATCCCCCGGCTACCTAATTCCCCCCTGTTGTCTACTTACCAGCTGCCGCTACCGATCCGCACTGTTCTCGCTCCTCTTCTTTCTACTGCGCATGTCTTCAGAGCACCGTATGTGTCCCCACCTCCCAGGCTAGTGTTACTGATGCTGAGAGTACAGTACCCACCCACAATCTCCTAAGCCACAAGCCCCTCCTTCTTCCCAGGTCTGTAACAGTAACCTGGGAGCTAGGGGCGTGCACGGACCGAGAAGAGGCAAGAAGAGAACAGACGGGGAGCGGCAGCGGTAAGTGGACTTGTCTATCGACTCTTTATTGTATACTCAGCTCTGCTACATCTGAGATGTAGATCTGAGATGTAGTAGAGCTGATGAGTATAGGAATGAATGGATGCCGCTGGCACACAGCCTGTGCCGGCATCCGGCCGCTTAACCCCCTGCGCGCCGGCTGCCTCCATTCATTCCTATGGCATAGCAGGGATTAAACAGAAGAGTAGACACCCAGCTCCGCCACCATTGCATCAGTGACATCTTCCTCGTTGTCAAAGCCCTGGCAGAAGAAAAAACGCCCCTAACGCCCTTTTAAACTAATTAGCATAAGAATAAAATGCACATTTTCATGGAAATGAGGCTGCAATGCAGAATAAGAAAGGTATATTTGCAAAGTGTAGAAGCCGCTCTCCAAGGTACTGTCATTAGTTTGATTCAGATTTTCCTACTGACAGACTCTCTTTAAGTCGCAGTAAGGGAGAGTTCACACATACTAACGTACCGCGTGATGTGGCACGTAGACGCCGCGTGAGCTTTTGCGGGCCGTTCACGCTCCCATTGATTTCAATGGGAGCATGGATCGTATACGCGGCGCTATTTTGCGGCCATGATTTTCCGTGTGAAATCTCCTTTAAGACAAAACACACTAGCAAGCTCACATACTTGTTTTTTTTTTTTTTAAGTGAGAATTTAACCCTTCCTACCATAGGCATTTTTCTATTTTTGTTTTTTGACTTGCCTTCCAAACCACTGCTTTTTGACTCATGGTCTTCACAGGGCCATATTAGAGCTTTATGTTTGTGAAACAGATTGTATTACCTAATGGCATCAGTTATTATTCCAAAAGATGTACTGGAAAGCTGAAGAGAAATTGGGAAATGAGTAGATTTGGAGAAAATATTATTCAGGCATGGTTTAGGAAAACAATGAAGAGCTCAAGGTGTTTCCTGGCCCTCTAAATTCCCCAGATCTCAATACAATAGATGTGCTACCTGCAATTTATAGGACTTAAAGAGGATCTGTTATCTAGTATAAAATGCTCATTGCCTTACGTTATTTGATTCTTACTGTGCCCCTGAACAATTTGATGTTTTCCTAATCCATCCACCCATTCAAAAGATATGGCCCCTAGAAGGTTATTGCTCTGATCCTCCAAGTGGGCAGTAACCTTTTGCACATGGTGAATCAGAGTTAGTTTACATGTAACCTTCCAGGAGCCATATGTTTTGAATGGGTGGATGGATTTTAAAAAGAAAAACGTCAAATTGTTCAGGGGCACATCAAGAATCACTTGGCATATGGCATCTAGTAATTTGTACTTGGTGGCAGGTCCTCTTTTACAGATCTGTTAGTGCACATCTTTAGAAGTCTTGAAGAGTCCATAATGCAAATGGGGGATGATTTATCTAAAGTCCCGGAAAAGTAAATGAGGCAGTTGCTCAAAGCAACCAATCTGGTGTCAGTCTGGTGTCAGTTGTCATCTATCCAAGGAAAATGTAAGTAATAAAATGATTGCATGGACTTTTCATTTAACACCTGATTTATTATGACAAATGTATCATACAACACAGCCAGTGTCATAATTGTGCCACATTTTCAGACTGCCTAAGGGGACATTCACACTACTATTGTAAACATCTGTTACTCTCCTCCATCATAGGATGAGAGCAATGGACTTTCACAGCAATAGAGTGACACAGACAGAGTCCCCTCTGTGTTCATTCCCATTGACTCTAATGTAAACAAAATGATGGAAGATTTCTCCTAAATGCAAGACTTTTTCTTCAGATGGAAAAGTAAAAACATGAAAGTGAATGCAGCCTTAGTCTGCAATTAATGTTTGGATGAGAGCAATGAATATTATTAAAGGTAGTGTAAACTATCTATCTACAGTAAATCTGGGCTACTGTACTTATTTAAAAGAAAAAATTATAAATGTTTCAATATTTTAAATTGGAATTATGTACAAGTTATGCAACAAGTCTCTTTATAACATATACATGTTACCATGTATATGAACCAACTAGTTATAGTTTTCAGCTATATAAATGTAACAGCTTAATTTTAGGTGTCACTCTAACCTGCGTTTTCTTCCATTCGCCCACCAAACATATTAATGACCATTTTCCTTAATTCTATTCACTGACCAAATCACCAAGTGACTCTTGGGAGAATGCCTTACAATTGTAATACACTACATTTTAAAATGCAGTCAGACATGTATCATACTTGAGTTTCTTTAACCTCGTAGGTCCCTTTAAATAAATCTCAAGAGTGGCCTTTTCCTCTTCATTACAAAGTGACCTTTTGCTCTTTATTATAGTAAACCATCTACACATTCACTTATGCTTCCTACTGAAAGCTTATTTTGACCAGCATACAGTTGGAGATTCTTGTATTCAGTAAGTCAGGGAAGAATCAAAGGATGGCAATGCCTAGGCAAACTGCTATGTTTCTGTGAAAATAGTCTCTTAAAAAGGAAATGTCACACAAGAGTTTGAGAGGTAAACAGAGGTATATCTTTAGAGGCGCACGCTGGGACTGTGGAAACACTGTCTGCAAATGACTTTGATTCCCTGGTGTGATGAATCATGGAGTCGCAAATCCTTTTTAGCTAATTGCTATCAGGTTGTGAGATTTTTCCTTCCATGTTCAATATCAATTTTCAGGGCCATAGGAGATAGCACTTTTCCCCAGAGCATGCTGGCGACTTGCTGATAAAGCCAACAGTTGCACCACTTAAAGGTTTAAAGAAGAGATCTATCTTTTATGCAGGTCCTAGCAGTAAATGAGGGAAATCATGAGGCAACTGCTACTGACCAAATCTAGCTCTGGCCAACTGTGTTCCCTTAGCACCAATATATTATGTCTCACAAGCTAATAATCAGTTGTTAACCTAGCAGTCTCAT
The DNA here is from genome assembly GCF_031893055.1 of Leptodactylus fuscus. NCBI lineage: Eukaryota > Metazoa > Chordata > Amphibia > Anura > Leptodactylidae > Leptodactylus > Leptodactylus fuscus. The sequence goes on along the minus strand of NC_134268.1, from coordinate 130,410,759 downwards.
GTGTAACAGATTAAGTAAAACCTTGGTAAATCGAGTTTAAAGTGGGACTTTAACAAAGGTACATACTGTTAAACAAGTCATGGTCTGTGTTTTATTTAAGGTGGTTACTGACACTACTATTTGTAGACTCAAAAATATCAGATACATTGAACTGTTTTATATTAGAGATGAGCGAACACTAAAATGTCCGAGGTTCGAAATCCGATTCGAACAGCCGCACACTGTTCAGCTGTTCGAATGGATTTCAAACCCCATTATAGTCTATGGGGGGAAATGCTCGTTTCAGGGGTAGGCAGCATTCGATAAAATTATACTTACCAAGTCCACGAGTGACGGTCGGGCTGGATTCCCCTTGAAGTCTTCTCCCGGCGCAGCGCCCCTGCGGCGTCTTCCGGCTGGAATTCACTCTGCCTAGGCATCGGGGCCTAGGCAGAGCCGACTGCGCATGCGCGGTCGGCTCTGCCCGGCCCGACGCCTGTGCAGAGCCGACTGCGCATGCGAGGACATGCCCGCACATGTGCAGTCGGCTCTGCCTAGGCCAGATGCCTAGGCAAAGTGAATTCCAGCCGGAAGATGCTGCGGGGACGCTGCACAGAGAAGACTTCTAAAGGTAAGAGAAGAACCAGCGTTGATTGGCAGAATGTATAGCATTCTGCCAATCAACGCTGGTTCTGCATCGAACCTTAAACTTCGAACAGCTAGTAGTGTTCGATCGAGTACGAGTATCTCGAATACCGTAGTATTCGATCGAACACCTACTCGACCGAACACTACTCGCTCATCTCTATTTTATATGTCAAACTCTAAATTTACAGATGTCCTTTAAACGTCTAGATGCAAATTCTTTAGTACATAAGATATATTATAGATATTAGGGCACCTACACATTATAGCAAATATTAAAATTTTTGGATTTGCCCGCTTCGCAGAATTTTCCAAAAGGATTTGATCCAAATGAATTCACGGCGAATTGCTAAGGATGCTGTGCTAGCTGATAGTTTACACATTACCATAGCAACATGGCATAGCGCAAAGTATCCAGCCTCAGTGTCTAGCAAGACACCATTGGGTAGTATGGCATCCTGTAGCTGCTAAGGACACTGTGCTACACAATGGTGTCTCGCTAGACACTGTGGCTGGATACTTCGCGCTAGGCCATGTTGATATGGTAACATGTAAACTATTAGGGAGTGTGGCGTCCTGTAGCTGCTAAGGACACCACACTACCCGATCGTTTACACGTTACTATAACAATGTGGCCTAGTGCAAAGTATCCAACCTCGGTGTCTCATTAGAACCCCCATAGTAACACATCTCACAAAGGTATCAAGCTCACAATCTCCTATAACCCAGCCTCACAGGGCTACAGCTTGCCAAATCCACCAAACCTGGACCATAGCTTTCCACCTCTTATAGTAACACAGCTCTAAATCCCCACCCCCACACTACCCCCAAGTTCACCATACACTCCAAAACTCCCCCCACAGTACACCATACTCCCCAAATCTCTCCTTCCCACAGTCCACCATGCACCCCCCCAACCCCCCCCACACAGTACGCCATGCACCTCACATCTCACCATGTTCCACCACTGCGACTTTCTTACAAGCATACACACCTTCCCAGTCACATGACTAGAGCATGTCATGTGACCATCTGACATCAGAAGGTTCTTACCGAGTATAGTATTTAGTCTTTACCACAATGCCATGCATGCAGCCAAACAGGGCTGGCTGGCTGCTGATTGGCTGCCCGCATGGCATTGTGGGTGATCCCGCATTCCCAGAGATCCTTGCCCCATGTCCTATTATGTGCAGCGAGCCGTTTTAGGAAAATGCGATTTGTTACCACGAAGCAAACGGAAATCCAGATTCGATGTTAATCAAATATTTCCTGAAATTCGGATCAAATTCTAGTTTATCAGGTTTGATTATACCCTTATCTCTAATTACACCTACAGGAACTTTTATGAAATTTTATTCTAAATGTATTTGCATCGATATGAAGGTGGTCCCCAGATTACAGCTAAAACAACTATCACTCTTCTGGGAAGAGTGTGTCTGTAGGAACTTTTGCCCATTCCTCTGGAAGAGCTTTTTTTTTTTTTTTTTTATGTAGATTGTGAGCCCCACATAGAGCTCACAATGTACATTTTTCCCTATCAGTATGGTTTTTTTGGGTTTTTTTTTTGAATATGGGATGGAAATCCATGCAAGCACGGGGAGAACATACAAACTCCTTGCAGATGTTTTTTTTGCCTTTGGCAGGATTTGAACACCAGGACTCCAGTGCTGCAAGGCTGCAGTGCTAACCACTGAGCCACCGTGTGGCCCCTCTGGAAGAGCATTTGTAATGGTAAAAACCAATGTCTGACAAGATGGCCTGGCTCACAATCGCCATTACGTCATCAGTTGTTTAATAGGGTTGAGGTCAGGGCTCTGTGCAGGCCAGTCAAACTCTTCCATGTCAAGCTCACCTACCTATGCATATATGGACCTTGCTTTGTGCCTCTTTTGAGCCAATTTTGGCTCTAGTGACACTCTATGCAGTAAGCACATTAATAACAGTGGAACGCCAGCTAGCTGTATGGGCGACATTTTGTCCCTTTTCAGGCAGAGATTTGACCCAGACCAATCAGTCCATTCCACATCATCAGGGACACACTCCAATCAAGGCGATGTACTAACTTATGCCCCCAGATATCACATCAGGATATCAGATCAGAATAAAGGAAGTTTATTCATGATGATAAGTATGTATAAAGACCAGGAGGACCAGGAGGAAACGACCATTGATCATGTGTCATTTGTTCCATAACAAGACACATAATGTTAGCAAGATATGAAGTCAGTTCTAATCTCTTGTTTTGAATAGCATCCACTAGCATGAAACCTGGAAGGTCATGGCATCCATTTTATCAGACTGTGCTAACATAATTACACATTAAAATGGATGAAATGGACACGCATGTGTTAACACATGTATTGCTTATGCACGTATTCATAGTTTGTAAATGCCCATTTTGTACTCTGACCAATGATAATTCATATTTCTATGTGATGTAGTTTGTTATGCTTAAACTAGCATACAGCCATTATTCCTCTATAAAAGCTAAGTAATATGTAATAAACTTTAGAACATCCTGATCACAATACTTGTGTGTCTAACTGTGTGTTCTCCGAGCGCTAGCTGTGACATCACCAATATCGATTAGGACTATGACAACATATCCAGGGGTGATTGCCCCCTTAACAAACCTATTCTGTGTACCTTGTGACTTTACCCCTGCAGATCCCACACCAGAGCAGATGCCAAAACTGTCTATCTGTTAGATGCCAATGTCATAAAATTGCAAAAGATATAAATCAAGACAAAAGTAAGATTGGTTAACTTTGTAAGGTATGATCCACGTTAGACACCTCACCACTAGAGATGAGCGAACAGTGTTCTATCGAACACATGTTCGATCGGATATCAGGGTGTTCGCCATGTTCGAATCGAATCGAACACCGCGTGGTAAAGTGCGCCAAAATTCGATTCCCACCTTCCCTGGCGCCTTTTTTGCACCAATAACAGCGCAGGGGAGGTGGGACAGGAACTACGACACCGGGGGCATTGAAAAAAATTGGAAAAAGTCATTGGCTGCCGAAATCAGGTGACCTCCATTTTAGACGAATAGTGGATTTCAAATCCGGGTCATATGAGAATGTGAACTTTGTGACTATGAGACAGGGATAGCTGTACAGGCAGGGATAGCTAGGGATAACCTTTATTTAGGGGGGAATGTTATTAAAAATAACTTTTTGGGGCTCTATCGTGTGTGTAATTGTGATTTTTGTGAGATAAACTTTTTCCCATAGGGATGCATTGGCCAGCGCTGATTGGCCAGAGTACGGAACTCGACCAATCAGCGCTGGCTCTGCTGGAGGAGGCGGAGTCTAAGAGCGCTCCACACCAGTCTCCATTCAGGTCCGACCTTAGACTCCGCCTCCTCCATCAGAGCCAGCGCTGATTGGCCGAATTCCGTACTCTGGCCAATCAGCACTGGCTAATGCATTGTATTGGCGTGATGAAGCAGTGCTGAATGTGTGTGCTTAGCACACACATTCAGCTCTACTTCATCGGGCTAATAGAATGCATTGGCCAATCAGCGTTGGCCAATGCATTCTATTAGCTTGATGAAGCAGAGTGTGCACAAGGGTTCAAGCGCACCCTCGGCTCTGATGTAGCAGAGCCGAGGGTGCGCTTGAACCCTTGTGCAGCCTCGGCTCTGCTACATCAGAGCCGAGGGTGCGCTTGAACCCTTGTGCACACTCTGCTTCATCAAGCTAATAGAATGCATTGGCCAGCGCTGATTGGCCAATGCATTCTATTAGCCCGATGAAGTAGAGCTGAATGTGTGTGCTAAGCACACACATTCAGCTCTACTTCATCGGGCTAATAGAATGCATTGGCCAGCGCTGATTGGCCAGAGTACGGAACTCGACCAATCAGCGCTGGCTCTGCTGGAGGAGGCGGAGTCTAAGATCGCTCCACACCAGTCTCCATTCAGGTCCGACCTTAGACTCCGCCTCCTCCAGCAGAGCCAGCGCTGATTGGCCGAAGGCTGGCCAATGCATTCCTATACGAATGCAGAGACTTAGCAGTGCTGAGTCAGTTTTGCTCAACTACACATCTGATGCACACTCGGCACTGCTACATCAGATGTAGCAATCTGATGTAGCAGAGCCGAGGGTGCACTAGAACCCCTGTGCAAACTCAGTTCACGCTAATAGAATGCATTGGCCAGCGCTGATTGGCCAATGCATTCTATTAGCCCGATGAAGTAGAGCTGAATGTGTGTGCTAAGCACACACATTCAGCACTGCTTCATCACGACAATACAATGCATTAGCCAGTGCTGATTGGCCAGAGTACGGAATTCGGCCAATCAGCGCTGGCTCTGCTGGAGGAGGCGGAGTCTAAGGTCGGACCTGAATGGAGACTGGTGTGGAGCGATCTTAGACTCCGCCTCCTCCAGCAGAGCCAGCGCTGATTGGCCGAATTCCGTACTCTGGCCAATCAGCACTGGCTAATGCATTGTATTGTCGTGATGAAGCAGTGCTGAATGTGTGTGCTTAGCACACACATTCAGCTCTACTTCATCGGGCTAATAGAATGCATTGGCCAATCAGCGCTGGCCAATGCATTCTATTAGCTTGATGAAGCAGAGTATGCACAAGGGTTCAAGCGCACCCTCGGCTCTGATGTAGCAGAGCCGAGGGTGCGCTTGAACCCTTGTGCAGCCTCGGCTCTGCTACATCAGAGCCGAGGGTGCGCTTGAACCCTTGTGCACACTCTGCTTCATCAAGCTAATAGAATGCATTGGCCAGCGCTGATTGGCCAATGCATTCTATTAGCCCGATGAAGTAGAGCTGAATGTGTGTGCTAAGCACACACATTCAGCTCTACTTCATCGGGCTAATAGAATGCATTAGCCAGCGCTGATTGGCCAGAGTACGGAACTCGACCAATCAGCGCTGGCTCTGCTGGAGGAGGCGGAGTCTAAGATCGCTCCACACCAGTCTCCATTCAGGTCCGACCTTAGACTCCGCCTCCTCCAGCAGAGCCAGCGCTGATTGGCCGAATTCCGTACTCTGGCCAATCAGCACTGGCTAATGCATTGTATTGTCGTGATGAAGCAGTGCTGAATGTGTGTGCTTAGCACACACATTCAGCTCTACTTCATCGGGCTAATAGAATGCATTGGCCAATCAGCGCTGGCCAATGCATTCTATTAGCGTGAACTGAGTTTGCACAGGGGTTCTAGTGCACCCTCGGCTCTGCTACATCAGATTGCTACATCTGATGTAGCAGTGCCGAGTGTGCATCAGATGTGTAGTTGAGCAAAACTGACTCAGCACTGCTAAGTCTCTGCATTCGTATAGGAATGCATTGGCCAGCCTTCGGCCAATCAGCGCTGGCTCTGCCGGAGGAGGCGGAGTCTAAGGTCGGACCTGAATGGAGACTGGTGTGGAGCGATCTTAGACTCCGCCTCCTCCAGCAGAGCCAGCGCTGATTGGTCGAGTTCCGTACTCTGGCCAATCAGCGCTGGCCAATGCATTCTATTAGCCCGATGAAGTAGAGCTGAATGTGTGTGCTTAGCACACACATTCAGCTCTACTTCATCGGGCTAATAGAATGCATTGGCCAATCAGCGCTGGCCAATGCATTCTATTAGCGTGAACTGAGTTTGCACAGGGGTTCTAGTGCACCCTCGGCTCTGCTACATCAGATTGCTACATCTGATGTAGCAGTGCCGAGTGTGCATCAGATGTGTAGTTGAGCAAAACTGACTCAGCACTGCTAAGTCTCTGCATTCGTATAGGAATGCATTGGCCAGCCTTCGGCCAATCAGCGCTGGCTCTGCCGGAGGAGGCGGAGTCTAAGGTCGGACCTGAATGGAGACTGGTGTGGAGCGATCTTAGACTCCGCCTCCTCCAGCAGAGCCAGCGCTGATTGGTCGAGTTCCGTACTCTGGCCAATCAGCACTGGCCAATGCATTTCTATGGGGAAAAGTTAGCTTGCGAAATTCGCAAACTGACAGGGATTTCCATGAAATAAAGTGACTTTTATGCCCCCAGACATGCTTCCCCTGCTGTCCCAGTGTCATTCCAGGGTGTTGGTATCATTTCCTGGGGTGTCATAGTGGACTTGGTGACCCTCCAGACACGAATTTGGGTTTCCCCCTTAACGAGTTTATGTTCCCCATAGACTATAATGGGGTTCGAAACCCATTCGAACACTCGAACAGTGAGCGGCTGTTCGAATCGAATTTCGAACCTCGAACATTTTAGTGTTCGCTCATCTCTACTCACCACTCTAAAACAATGCAAAGATGATCCATGGATACCAGGCATGTTCATATTTGGTTTTGCCAAATCCTTATAATATGATCACAAATACAGTATGGTAATAATACGCTCCTCATAAATACAGGTAAAGCCACCCCCAGATTGCAACAAGCTAATGCAGGATCAAAACTCAAAAGTCTATCCCTCAGATACATATCTCTACTGTATGTGACCAAGGGCTTAAACGAGATATGGTCAGAAATATCAGTATCAGATAACAATACCTTCAGTCAATATCTTCCCAAGATGTCCAGTACCTCACGTTGTTTGTGATCAAACATACCTGTCAGTCTTCTAGTGTTAGAGTGCGCTTGTGACTTTGGAGTGAGTAGGTTTTCCTTCACAGAGCTCCTAGCTTTCATAGAGGCCAACAATGCCTTACTATTAGTCAACTACTTATTGATGCCCAAAACAAAAGAGGCAAAGTGAATTTTGATTACTATAACTATGGTGTTTCTAAACCAGAGTTATTTTGGGGATGATATAACAATTGCATTTAAGTAAATTGATTTTTGTTGGAGTTCCATTAGATTGTTAGATCAAAAGTACTTTTGCTTAAAGAGGACCTTTCACCACCTACAAGTCCAGTACTTTGCATCATAGTACTAATAGGTGCTGCTCCACTAATTCCAGTGCAGTTGGAATTTTATCTCTAGCCTTCACCATTCCTGACCAATAATTGCTGTTAGTTTTGATGCGCCATATGCTATTTAGGCTTTTTATTGTCAGGTCGGTGATGTCAGGCAGGATCTTGAAAGGGCTGTGAGATCTGATACTGCTCTTGTTTGATTGGAGCTTTCAATTCCACTTCTGTATGAACCTAAATAACTGCACCGATTGTTCAGGAATGGTGGGGGATAAAGAAAAAATTCCAACCAAGCTGGAATCAGTGGAGAAGTGCCTTTTAACAGATGCTAGTAACTGGTGTTGTTTCAAATGCTGAGCGGTCCTCATTAACCCCTTCCAAGAATCTACTGAAATAGTACAGCAGATGTCAATATTAATTATAAATATTGCAGCCACCATAGTTGCCTGGTTGCCACTGTATTTTACAGTGGAAACCCCTGTGCTAATGCCGAAAATCAGTGTGAGCATGTGCTCTCTGTAACCTTATATTTTGTGCTTCCTATATTATAGTATGGTTTCCATCAGAGCAAGACTGAGATTAGTGGAGTCCCTAGGTCAAGAAATTTAGTGAGGGAAGCCCATTTTATCTTATAATCTGCAACAACATCTGACTGACAGTTGCAGTCACAAATAGAAGAGGTGGGAAAGTCGAGTCTTTGCGAATTATGAACAGAAGTGATCTAACAGCTTCTTTAGGTATCAGAAAAGAGTGTTCAATATATGCAGAGTCCCCCATTCTTGGCTGGTGAGATATTTATTTATTTAGTTTTCATTGAGAAGAAAAATGGGAAAACAAAAAACAAACAAGTTTTCACAGAATAAATAACAAAGAACAAGAACGTAAGTGATAAGAGCCAAACCACAGTTCGTACAGTTTCACAGTACATAGTTTTCAAATACAAGACACTGAAGCAGCCAGTAATAAACACTGAAGTCAGAAGTGGGGCTGCAAGAGCAGCATAATGCAATACAAATGACTTTTGCACTTACACAGGGGAATAAATAGGGGTAAGGGAGAAAGGAATCAACCAAACAATGTAATTTGGTGTAGCTCAGTGCTAGGAATACACTGAAAAAAAGGCCAACAATTGTTAATGGAGGCATGAGAGGAGGAACCCATGGGTATGATATCTCATCTACTAGAGAGGGGGATTCCCAGAACTATCTAGATAATCGGACCAAAGTGGCCACTTATTCCAAAATCTAGGGTAACTTTGGTTTTTTTGATGCTAACATCTGTTGTAGAGTGAAGACCAGATGAACATATTGAACAAGTTCTGTTATCGTTAAACAGGATGCACTTTTCCACTGACGGGCAATCGTGAGTCTAGCTGCCAGTACAACCTACCCCAACACAGTGCTCATACTGTCAGAAAAGGAGTCACAGTCCAGGAAACAAAGTGCCAGCCCCAGCGATGGCTGGATAGGGGAACTGGCCAGGTAGGACATGAATTTAAAGATAGCGGACCAAAAAGCCAAAATTGGGGGGCACTCCCACCACATATGAAGCATGGTACCAACTCCGCCAAAGCCCCTTCAACAAAGACACACTGGGGTCCTGTACCATCTGAGAGCTATTTTACACACTGTTTCTCAATGTGTGCCCCCCCTAGATACACGTATGGCAAACCCTATTGCTTTCTACCAATTCTGAAGGGAATTATCATGAGGTCAGTTTTCTAGCATGTCAAGCAGACGGGCTTAATCTGTTCAGAGGAACACAATGGAGCTTATAAAATGCGGAGGTGCCACCCCTGACCAAGGCAGAAGGCTGCCAGAGGTACGCCGGGTTAGAGGTGAGATATTTAATGAGATAGAATTAGTGTTAGAGACTCCCTAGGTCCCCATAGTGGTGAAGATCATAAGACATTTGTTGCACGTACTCTTCCTAAATTTTCCTAAAATTTCCTGATTTCCAAGTTGTAGTAGCTGGTCAGTCTTATCTCCAGGACATATCTATACCTACTGTATACTAGGGAATCTGTCAACCATAATGCTGGAGTCTGCACGGAGGAGTTTTTTCTCCGCCATTTTCAGTTTCAAAACAACAGACACCCGAAGGATCCCATTATAGTCATTTGGGTCTGCCAGACTCTGTGTGTAACCGCTGTTTTAGCAGTCCATCTCTTCATTCTTTGGTCTCAAATGATGGAGAGCCAATACTAGTGTGTACCTAGTGTCAGTTTTCTTCTTATCTTTTCTTAAACAGGTGTCAGTTAGCAGGTGCACATAGTCATGTGACAGCTAAGCTCTGGCCAAGGTAAGAAACGCTTAAAAAAATCATGTGGCTTAAAAAATATGGGATTTAGAAATCTCCATACTAAACATCTAAAATATAAAGCTAGAATAGGTTTATCATTATATAAAGTTTTTTTTTGTTTTTTTTTTAAGAGATGAGCGAACAGTAAAATATTCGTTATTTGTTTAGAATAGCCGCTCAATATTCGACTATTCGAACGAATATCAAACCCTATTATAGCCTATGGGGAAAAATGTTTAGTTTCAGGGGAACCCACCATTCGACTCAGGAGGGTCACCAAGTCCACTATTACACCTCAGCAAATGATGCCAACACCTCTGCAATGCAACTGGGACAGCAAGGGAAGCATGCCTGGGGGCATCTAACAAGCCCAAGTCACAGTTTTACCCCAACATCTCAGCCTATCAACTACACACTTTCCACACTCAAAAAAACCCTCTATGAAAGTGGAAACTGGAAACTTTCTTTACTCCCTAATTGTATGGACAGAAACACAAATTTTACTCTAATGAAACCTTAACAAGCACCCCTTTAAATCACGTTGCTCATGACAATCACAGATGGAATAGGCAATGGGAAATCCAACAGTACCCACCCTCAACTGTCATTGTAGATGTGTGTGTTTGTGATGTGGTAAGACCTTCCAAAATTCACTTATATGGCCCTTAACATGAGCCCTTCAAAATTAAGTTACAGGCCCTTAAACTGAGCTACCAGCAGAGATTGAGGCCCTTTAGGTGACTTCAGCCTCTTACCAGCAGAGTTTTAGGCCCTTAGAGTGAGTAGAGCCTCTAACCAGCAGAGTTGCTGGTCAACAACAACAGCAGGAGATAACGGATTTTCCAGTGTTTGTGTATCAGGACACAGCAACTCATCTGTTACCTCTGGTGATTCAGGACATAGTGGGACAGTAGTTATGCCACTGGATAGGAGTAGCCATAATACTTGCAGGTACTGTAAAGTGGCGCTTTACGTGGGGCTTAAGCTTTAATGGACTTGATTTTACCAATTAAGGTCTCTTGCAAATGACAATAATATTTTTGACGGATCTAACGTCTATTAAAAGCTAACATTAACGCCCATTTTTTTATAGCCATTTTGTATCTCTTTTGTGGCCATTATGTTTTATTTTTCCATTATTGATGGCCAAAAGTCATCCATTTTGCATAAGTCTTTAACTGTCAGTGAAAAAAAAGTTGAATTTTATCATCTGTCTATGCAATTAGTCCATTTTAAATCAGTTATAAACGGATCCATTGATTTCTATTTAGTATGTGTGTTCATGAAAATGAACTGAGTGCATCTGCCAGACTCATCTTTCTGTCAAACAGGTACACAAATGTATCCATCATGTGTCACTTACTGCACTGGTTGCTCATCCATCATAGAATACAATATAAAATGATCACACTCACCCACAAGTCTATCCACAGCGTTGCATCTCCCTACATCCCCTCCCTCATCACTGTCTACTGCACTAACTGTCCTCTCCATCCTGTCAATGACCTTAGACTGCACCAGTACTTTGGAATACTTTACCCCGGAGAGTCTGATTAATACCCAACTGCAGCAGCTTCAAACATGCCCTAACGTCCCATCTGATTAGTCAAGCTTATCACATGACCTGATCACATGGCCTGATCACATTGTTCTACACTGCATGCTACGTTAACAATTCTTATCTAAGCTATCCTTACTTCTCTATTCCTCAAACCTTCCTTCTCTATTCCTCACCTGACCCCTCCTTTTAGAAGTTACCCTATTCTCCCTGTACTTAGTATCTGTATATTCACAGATAAGTGATGGTTCAGTTACATGACCTTATTTAATATTTAAGATTTTCTTAGAGAAAACGTTTGCTTAAACTATACAACCTGTTCTCTCTGAGCTAGTGGAGATCAAGAATGAACTCACTAACCTGGCCTGTTGGGTTGATACAGTGGAAGGAGCATGTGCAGACCTCACAAGTGTTTCATTTGTCCTTGCAGTGCAAGCATCACAACAGAATGCTCATATTCCCAGGGCGTTCTGATCAGGAGGATCAGGAAAACCATAGCCATGGATTGTCTGTGAGTTGTTGCAGTTGAGGTCTTTCTGGATTTATTATACCCAGAACGGGCTCCTATGGTGTTTACACAGCAACCCTAGAGCTCTGCGATCTAAACAAGACAAGAGGCATAGAGACAAGATGACCCTCCAAAATACATAATATGTGGCCTTCTGTCAATTACTGATACTACAGACATCTTGGGTGCAGCTAAAGTTAAGGGAGTCATTAAGTATGAAAATGCTACCCTGTCCTTCTATTAGGACCTAGCTCACTTTACTTGCAAATGAAAGTACTTGACACCCTTGTTGGTGTTTTGGTAGGAAAAGAACTTACCATATGCCTGGTTTTACCATTTGTATTATCCTTTACATATAATTGCCGCCATATCCGTACACCTGCTGACCTGGGCTCTGTGTGGGACCTCCTTCACATTACTCAAACTGAGATCCTTTCTTGGCTTCAGATTTTGAACAATTGCCTTTGCTTCCAAAAATGGATTCCTGGAATCATAAGCATCGCTTTAAATCACCCAAAGCAAAACGTTTCCTCCTGATAAAGCTGATTAAATATTGTCATTCACAGGTGATCCTTTTAATATATGATGTCAGTTCACATGGTTCGAGTTACAATATACCTGGCTTTATGACTTCAGTATAGACAACAGTATACATTCTTTAGTCATCATGAGTGCTGTGATGCCACAGACACACCTAGTACTTGATGTTACGCAGGTCTCCTGCTACATTATTTCAGGTCATTCCAGGCATATTTGTGAATCTGTTCTGGACCTTTCTTTATGACGCTGAACAGTAGGTGGTACATACTATTAGCTGCAGCCTTTAAGGTCTATTTTCCTGTTGATTGCTGTCGGAGATTCCCTGGAATTTCATATTCTATAGTTAAGAGAGCATTGTAATTGTCTTCTTGCGAAAATTAGGACTAGCAGCTTGGTACAATCCATGGGAACGATAGTCAGCATTTATTACGTACTACTGCCAGCTTTTTTTTTTTTATAGCACTTTGCATTTAGGCCAAAAAGTTAATCTTTCTTCCATGTGTTTTCTGTGTCCTCTATATGACTTGTGTCCATGTCTTTCTTTCAACAATGGTTTTCTTCTTGCCATTCTTCCATAAGGTCAGATTTGTGGAATGCACAACTTATAGTTGTCCTGTGGACAGATTCTCCCTCCTGAGTTGTAGATTTCTGCAGCTTCTCCAGAGTAACCATGGGCCTCTTTGCTGCTTCTCTGACCAGTGCTCGATCTGTTAGTTTAGGTGGACAGCCTTGGCTTGGTAGGTTTGTAGTTGTAAAATACTTTTTCCATTTTTGGATGATAGATTGAACACTGCTCATTAGCATGCTAAAAGCTTCTGATATTTTTTTTAAAACCTAACCCCACCTTAAACTTCTCCACAACTTTATCTTTGACCTGTCTGGTAAGTTCCTTGATCTTCATGATGATGTTTGTTCACTAGTGTTCTCTAAAAAACCACTGAGGTCTTCACATAACAGGTGTATTTATGCTGAGACTAAAATTACACACAGCTCTATTAACTAATTAAGGGACTTCTGAAGGTAATTGTGCACACTAGATTTTATTTAGGGGTATCAGAGTACAGGGAGCTGAATACTTTTGCACATCACACTTCTCAGATTTTTATTTGATTAAAATTTTGAAAGCCATGTATTATTTTCATTCCACTTCACAATTATGTGCTACTTTGTTTTGGTCTATCACTTGAAATTTAAATGAAAGTCATTTAAGTTTGTGGTTTAAGGTGACAAAATGTGAAAACGTACAAGGGGTATAAATACTTTTGCAAGGTACTATACATTGATTTATATGTACTTACATTTTAAATGTGTATGTTTTGCAGCTTCCCATTTGTTTTATGTGGTTTCCTCACCCAGTTTATAAGAGGACTTGGCCACCGAGTACGGGGTATAACTGAGTTGAATATTTGCCCTCAGCCATTAGGAACCTGCTGTGCATCTCTGCAGCCCCTGAGGAGTTGATGAAGTGTCTTGCCTGCCTGTGTCATCACCACCACCACTACTACTACTCCCACCATCCGGTTCCCTCCAATCTCGGCTGACCCAATTCTGTAATTGGTTGATGTATTACTAGCATTAGTGGCATTACGGACTCACTGATTTTCTCAATTTAGGTTTAATTGGTTCAAATGTCTCCCAGTTAACATCTGTATCATTGTCTGACAGTACCTGCTCCCAGTACAAATCCTGAAATGCATAAAGGGGCTCTATCATTGGGAAAAGTCATTTTTAACTAATCACATCCTTGCATAGCCTTTATAAATGCTATTTCACAGTTACCTTTTGTATGTAAATTGCTTCAATGGCTTTTGAATGAGTCCATTTTTATTCATATGCTAATTAGCCTTGAGCCAGCACAGGAAGTTCCCAGCAGCACTGCTCTCTGCTATTCGTTCCTATCTGTATGTGAAAACAGGAAGCTGGAAGTCATCAGCAGCAGCCTGTGCTGAATACATACATAGGAAATAATAGGCAGAGGGTACACAATGGGTGCACTAAGAGGATAACTAGCATATGAATAAAAATGGGCTCATTCAAAAACCACTGAGGCAATTTACATGCAAAAGGTATGTGTGGAATAGACTTTCTAAAGGCTGTGCGAGGATGTGCTTAGTTAAAAATGACTTTTCCCAATGATAGAGCCCCTTTAATCTGGGCAAATTTGTCTTTTTAACATGGAAGGATTTTGTCCTCCCAACCATTGTTTGCTTTTGACAATTTAGGTGGAATCTTAGTAGATCATGGTTGCTATTACTAAGATTTTCATAAACAGTTACCTTTCCAGTAAGTACCACATTATTAGAAATGACCAGATCCAGTAGAGCATGGATCTTCTAGAAACTGGTCCTGCAATAAGTTGAGGAATTTTCTCTCCTTTGCACATAATGCAGAATCATGATCCCAATCAATATCTAGGTAGATAAAATCTCCCATCATGACCGCCTACCTATGCTACAATTACCTGATGCAACTCATCTTTTGACTCTATGTTAGGTGGTCTATTGCTAAATGATAGTGATAATGAATAGTAAATGACAGTGAATATTGGCCATGTGATGGATGTTTGTTTAAAGAGGACTTTTCACTACCCTACCAATTTAAGTTCTTAATAGCTATGAATATGCACCACTCCACTGATTCCAACACAGTTAGAATTTTGTCCCTAACTGACATCATTCCAAAGCAAAAAATGGAAATATTTTTGAGGTCTGATTTTCTCTTTAAACTTCATAATGTCAGAAGGTTTGGTGTCAGGCAGATGAATATGACTCAGAGCTCCAGTCAGAGGCAACCATACCTCCTGATAACTCCCTTCTAACAGTACAGAGACTAACTAACATATCAGGTACAAAAACTAACAGCATTGATTACTTGGTGGGAATTAGAGAAAAAATCCAACAGTTCTGAATCAGCGGAGTAGCAGCTATTGAATGATATAAAGAGATGGACTTGTTGGAGGTGGTGAAAGGTCCTCTTTAGCAACAATCACATGTCTGTATTACATTCAATTGGACACATTTATTAAGCTACTTGTGTCTTTTTTGGCTTAAATTGTGCCCTTTGGTGTTCTTTTCTGCCCTGCACTTAATTTATGAAGCATTTGCGTCTGTGGCGGAAACGCAATTTTTTTGCGGCGTTGCACAATAACAGCAAAGTGGATGGGATTCATGCGAATCCCATGCCCACTTTGCAGCAAAATCTGCAGTATGAACATGCTGCGATTTCGAAAACCAGCGTGGTTTTGGAAATCACAGCATATCATTATATCTATGGAAACGCCGGCAGCTTTCCTGTAGATATCATTGTAGCAGAAAATCCGCAAAGGTAAACTCCGCGCACTTTCTGTTCAGCTGTGGGAAGAACCGCGATGCGTTCCCGCCACAATTTTTCCTGTAGTACCATGTTGCAGAAACGCAGCTTTTTTTGTCGCGGATTTTGCTGCAATTTTTTGAGCCAAAGGAAGTTCTTATACTTCTCCCTTCTGCTCAATCCACTCCTGGCTTTGGCTCAAAAAACTGCAAGAAAATCGTCAACAAAAAAAGCTTCCGCAATGTGGGACTTCAGCCTAACTCTACTTAGCAAGCACTTAGTGCAGCAGTTCCAGAAGTGATTTTCAAATGTTTAAATTGTTTAAATATTATTTAATATTATTTATCGATAAGCATGGAAAATAGATGCAGATATTCTTGATTTTTCATCCTTCTAATACCGAGTGTGGAATAATCATATCTGAATCACACAATCTGCTGAAAGTCATTTAATTCCATATAGTGATAGAGGGATAGAGTATAGGGTTGAGCAGATCTTGAGATTTCAGGATCGTTTTTAAAATCCGATTTTCAATCATTTTCCAGCTGATCCCAATTGCGATCATGAAATTTGCTCGATTGCTGATCAGGATCCGATCTTTCCCGATCCCAATCGTTCAACCCTAATAGGGTATATCTTGCTTTTTACAATCCAGTTTAAAGCGACACATATTTAACATTTTCTATGTTGACTAAAAAATAAATAAAATTACACTAGTGTTGGCATGAAAAAATACATGAAAACACACAATAATGGAATGCACAGGCATTAGCGTTAACTTTCATTTTTAATTTTACATATCATTTATTTCACCTGCTATTGTGGTTTGATGTTATTATGTGTTCCAATTGCTCCGTAAATTATTAGTAGTTAATATACAGCTCAAACAGCAGGGCTTCAGTGCTTCTAGGGTTTATCGTATCATGACATTATAGCAGTAATATTATTTTTGGTAATTATTTCTTCTTAATTTGTAGAAGAATTTTAACCTATACATAAAATCATACAAAATAATCTGACCCTGACCTCATTTCACATTTGCCTGTCTCCAAGCGTACAAATGAAAGCTGATATTCAGTGGATATAGAAAATAATATATAGGACTTCACTCTGTTATATTTCGGAGATGGATCAAATGATTATTCTGTAAATACAGCAATTTTATTGTGGGTCTCCAATGACGCTTTACTTATATACTTTTAACTGCAAATATAATCCTACTCTTTAGTCGGAACATCTTTTCGATGAGGCAGTGTTAACCAAATAACCATTAAGGTTGGGGATGCGTAAAGCTTTGCTGGATTCAACACATAGTCCTTTTAATAGGCTTAAGTATTTTCTATTCAGTCTAAGGATGCATTCACACTGAGTAACGCTGGCGTTTTTTGTGCTTATTTTTGCACATAGCGCCGCGTTAGCACCGCGTTAACGCCGCGTATACGCCACGTTAAAGCCGAGCAACGCCACTGCAAAATAGCGCGGCGCAAACGCGGCATATACGCGGTGTAATGCTGCGTTAACGCGGCGTTAACGCGGTGCTATGTGCAAAAATAAGCACAAAAAATGCCAGCGTTACTCAGTGTGAATGCAGCTTAAGTTTATGCATATTGCATATATATACTTACCTAAGAACAAAACCCAGAAGTGAAATAAAAATTTAACCTCTTTAACTTTCATACATTTTGAAATGTGTAGTTTTTTTTATTTGACAGCTAGTTCAACAAATTCTCAAACAAATATATAGGTATGTGTATTTTAAAAGAAAATAATTCAGATCAAATATAGAAAAGTACACTAATAAAATATAATTTTTATTGTAGCAAATTTGTTCAAACACCATCTAGGTGTATGTTAATTAAACACCACCTTTTTAGGGGTTCATATTAAGTGTTAATATACCGCCTGTATGTTCTATATATAACAGCTGTGTACACTTTTTCTATTTGTCTAATATGGCTTACGTAGCATCCGAGTTCTTACAACAGATAGCAACTGTCTGCCAATGAGCTGCCACTGGTTATATAGACAGAACATGTAGCCGATAGACAGGACTAAATAATAATATTAAGAGCTGCTATATCAGCTTTATTTAAATATCCTGACACATGGTTTATTGAATATGTTGGTGAGACATGTAGTCTCTTTGGCTATTTCAACAAAGGGAGATAAAATGACTGTCACTCCCGGATCCTCTTTGTTTCCAAGCTGACACTGTTGCCAGCATTATAAGTTAGTTCCGGGTGATAAATTAATACTCCGATTAATAGACAAACGTCAAAGCAGAAGAGAAGTGTTGGGAGCTCCTATATTGGGCGATGCTATCAGAAACCCTTACTATGCCTATATATGCTTACCTCTGACGAAGCTGGTTTGCATATACCAGTGTTCTTACTATGTCTATATATACTTACCTCTGATGAAGCTGGTTTGCATATACCAGTAGAAACACATCAGGTTATGTTTTATACTACACGGGGGCCCTGGCCTACAGTCGATTTGCACAAGACAGTCCTTAGCCAAATAACCTATTATGTGTTTCCCCAAAAATAAGACAGTGTCTTATATTAAATTTTTTGTCTTAAAGATATGCTATGTCTTATTTTCAGGGGATGTCTTATTTTATTTTTGTGTGCTGCTGCCACCACTGCCGAGATGTGCTTGCTGCGCAAAAATTGTATGAAGAAAAACATTGCAGCCACCTGAACGCTGTGTGCAGTGCTCCATGTGCGCAGATATGCCGGCTGCTGACGCCGCTGCGATACGTTGTATCCACAGTTCCTGCTGCTGTAGGATGAGGTGGGAGAGTGGACCCCCTGCCGCATACGATGCTTACTGCAGTGTATGCACAGCGTGCATCTCCCAGCTCATCCTACAGCAGCAGGAACAGTGGATACAACGTTTTGCAGCGGCGTCAGCAGCCGGCATACCTGTGCACACGGAACATCACACACCATGTTCAGCTGGCTGCAATGTTTTTCTTCATACAATTTTTGCGCAGAAAAATTATTATTATTGGGGGATGTCTAACTTTCAGGGGTTGCCTTATATTAGGCAATTCAACAAAACCTCTGCTATGTCTTACATTCAGGGGATGACTTATTTTTGGGGAAACAGGGTATGTTATGGGCATACTAATAAAGATTCTCCCACTCAGGATAGTCCTAAGATAGCCAGAGAACTGGTATAAAGATATCTCTTTGGTAGCCATGTTCCCCCTGTTGTGATGGCTACAAGGTAACGGATCAGCCGTCAGCAAACAGCCAATTTTGTGGAAGGTTGTGGTGTGGTTTTCTAATACAATAGCTAGCAGACACAGACTTGCATCTATCTTAAAATCTACTGTAATCTATATAGATAATATATATTTCATTTCACAAATAAATGCAGGTTTTCCCTTTCTGTTTATATGTAACTTTTTATTTTACCCCCTAGATCAAAGACCCTCTAGCTTATATAAGCAATGACTGCGTAAATTATTTTTTGTTTTCCTGCAGAAAAGTAGAAACTACTTTTAAATAAAAATACCAGAACAAGTCTTGGCAAAACCGTGGAAGTTTCTTGCTAAAAACTGAGCATAAATTCAGTGGGAGATGACAGATTACTTCATATACCATGCAAGCAAGCTCAGACAATAGCTTAGCCATGACTGATTGCTTTGCTGTAACCCACTTTATGTTAAACGCATTCTTGCTGTTCAATTCCACAACTGTAATTTTGTTCTTCTGCATCACTTGGCCCTCTATGGACTAACCAGGTTCCTTCAGTAATGATTTCTTTTCTATTGTATTGTTTTCTGCATAATCAAGTTGGTAGGTAGGGGTTTAGGTGACACGGCCATCTGTCAAGTTCATTTGCTCTGAAAATACATGAAATAATGGCATCTACAACTCGGGGCTATCGGTTATGAAAGGAGAATATCAGTTTTAACCTTGCTCCATATTCTCATCTTTTTAAATTATGATTTGACCAACAGACTGTTGTATGGGGCATATGGATCCCCTGATGTGGACATGTTAAAATAAACAGGATCAACATCTATCAAATGTCCAGAAGCGCAGCAATTTATGCAAGTAATCCAATTAAGGAGAAACGTTTAACACTGTTACAAAAATATGCCTGTCATGAAAAGAAAAAAGGCAGCAGGAGCAGCCTTCAGCTCGGAAGACTTGTGTTTCCTATTTCTCTTTTCAGGATTTCACAATGCAATATTTTAGATAACTGCAAATATGGCACGTACAGTATGTTAAAAGGACCCCATCACCAAGGCTATAATCACCACATTATATACTTGATTTTTGTGTATAGATTTGTAATAAAGGTTTAGACCAAAAAAGAAAAATTGCTGTTTTTGAAGATAACTACAGATATAAATCATATTTTAACTCAATAATACAGACAGACGAGATATGGTCCAGTATTAGGCTAGGTGTCTGCCAAAATCCCCTGACATATCTGTATAATTTAGCCATAGACATTATTAGACAGTAGTAGCCAACAATGTTGAAGGCATATCTTCAGCAAATTGTTTCCATGCAACACAAATGCCAAAATATAGATAATAGACTTAAATTGAACATGTCAGCTGATTTCTGCTGACCTATCAGAGAGAAAGAAATAATAATAATAATAATAATAATAATAATAATAATAATAATAATAATAATATTTTAGAGGGAGAGCTGAGCCCCCTCAAAAAACTTTATTTATCAATAATATCATAAAATTGCTTATGCTTGAGACAAACCTTGGCAGACTGGAGTGAATTAAGCAGAAGGGAGAAGTACAAATACTTCCTTTATGTTTTCCATTCCTTTTGTAGCAACTCCTGGGTTTGGCTCAAAAATTTTACAGCTTTTTCGCAATATGGGGCCTTAACCTAAGATTGCAAAAACGCAGCATTTTACAGTACTTGCGAAGTGAATCGTATTCTGGCTAATATATACTAGTATATACACATTGCAGAAAAAATCTGCAACAGAAAAGCTGCATTTTCAAAAAAAGCCAGCTTTTTGAAAATTGTACCATATCAAATATATCTGCGGTGTTTCCACTGCATTTTTGTCTGCAGCGTTATTTTGCTGTGTTTCGCTACTTAGTGGCTTAGCCTTATTATGGGTCCCAGTACTAATGCTATATGCTATTTGTTCATGTGAATTGCCCAAATTTCTGTAACAGTCTTTCTCAAAGATCATTAACTCTTATGTGAATTGATTTATTACATGCTGACTGTATAAAATGCAGTAACACATGTGTATCACAGTGTACGTTTTGTGATAATTATCAGATTTTAAAAAATTAATAAATAAAAAACCAAAAAAATGACCATTTCGCATAATGATTATGTAAAAAATAATAAAATAATAATAAAAAAAAAACAACATTGATAGACAATGAAACATTATATAAATTGCACATGGTCATAGTAAAAAAAAGAAAAAAAAAATTGTCTTAAATAATGATTTATTGCATCTTCCCGCACAAGATATGGAATAAAAAAATATGAAAAAGTCATATGTACTCCTAAACAGTAGCAGTAAAAAGCACAGCTCATCCCACCAAATAATAAGCCCTCAAAGTTCTATTAAGAGAAATCTTAAAATGTTATGCATCTCCGAAGAGGGCAACGCAAACATAATAGTTTTTTTTCCAGAAATGGATTATAATTCTGCAAAATTACAAATAAAAAACAATATAAGTTAGGTATCACTGTAATCTTATCAACCCACAGAAAAAAGGTAACATGTTATCTATGCCGTACTAAAAACTTCTAAATTTTGTTTTCTTTTTAAATCCCACCCAGAAACAGTAACATTTAGTTAATAATTTATAGAATCCCCAAAATGGTTCATTGAGAATTGCCTCTCATACTGCAAAAAAAAATGAGCCCTCAGATGGTTAAGTCTTCAGAATAATGAAACAAAAAATAAAAAAAAAAATCTTGTACAATTCTGCAATAAAACCCAACAAAATCACCACATGTTTAAGGAAAAACCATCTGAATCAGTATTAATCTGTTGTATTCCATTTTGTTTTTACAGCTGTGTGTCATTTGTTATCTCTCTATATATGTAGTACTGAACCACCTTAGTATTAACGTGTTAACTTTAAGGTTACTTTGTATATGCTCTATGAATCCATTATCTTCTTGAAATGAATATGTGCATAAGGTTTCTGTTGGACCTGAATCAACAGTGGTGGCGGCGGCATGTATTTGGCATGTGCGCAATGTGTTGGACATCTTACTCTCAATTTACAGCCTGAGTGAAGGGTGAGTGCAATATTGAGTGAGCAGAGCCGTACCTGCGTCACGTACTAGGAAGGCCTGTACATGACAGATTGTGGGATGCTTTTTCTTCTTAACCTTTTGTGAAAAAAATTATTGGGGCTAATTCATTGCTTATTGGAAAAAAAGTAATTTGTCATTTTCATGTCACATTGTTAATAAATGGGAAACTGGGAAACAACATTAGGGTAAAACCCAACCCTCCTTCCTCTCAAACAGTCCAAACAGTAGTTTACATCCACATGTGGGGTATTTCTGTAATCAGAAGAAATTGCATAACAAATTAAGAGATTTATTTCTCCTTTAATCCCTTGTGAATTTTAGGGCTAAATAAGCATATTATTTTTTTAAAAAATCTAAATTTCACCTCCCTTTTCTATTAGTTGAAACTCATAAAGAGTTGACAAACTTCCGAAATGCTGTTTAGAACTATTTGAGGGGTGCAGTTATGAAAATTGGGTCATTTATAGGGGCTTCTAATATATAGTTTTTTTCTTGCACATTTTGCTGCAGTTTTTGAGCCAAAGTCAGGAGTAGCTTGAAAGGGAGTGGAAAATATAAAGGAAGTATTTAGATTTTTGTTAAATTCACTCCTGGCTTTGAATAAAAAAAAGAGCAAAATCTCCCACAAAAAAAATACTTTTTCAACAATGTGGAGCCTTAGCCTAAAGGAGTAAATGCCAACATAAAGCAGAAATATGGAAAATAATATTTATTAACTGATAACTAGAGATGAGCGAACACTAAAATGTTCGAGGTTCGAAATTCGATTCGAACAGCCGCTCAATGTTCGTGTGTTCGAACGGGTTTCGAACCCCATTATAGTCTATGGGGAACAGATACTCGTTAAGGGGGAAACCCAAATCCGTGTCTGGAGGGTCACCAAGTCCACTATGACACCCCAGGAAATGATGCCAACACCTCTGGAATGACACTGGGACAGCAGGGGAAGCATGTCTGGGGGCATCTAACACACCAAAGACCCTCTATTACCCCAACATCACAGCCTAACAACTACACACTTTACACACTCAATACCACCTCTCTGACAGTAGGAAAACACCTTGAAACATGTGTATTTGGCACTTGCAGTGAGGAGAGCTTGTCACCAGCAGTGAATTTGGCCCTTGTAGTAAGTTGAGGTTGGCACCAACATTTGTTTTGAAAATCAGGGTGGATTGAGCCTCTAACCAGCAGAGTTTGGGCAAATTCATGGTGGAGGGAGCCTCTAAAAACCCCAGTTTGGACCAATTCATGGTGGAGGGAGCCTCTAACCAGCCCAGTTTGGGCAAATTCATGGTGGAGGGAGCCTCTAAAAAACCCAGTTTGGACCAATTCATGGTGGAGGGAGCCTCTAACCAGCCCAGTTTGGGCAAATTCATGGTGGAGGGAGCCTCTAACCAGCCCAGTTTGGACCAATTAATGGTGGAGGGAGCCTCTAACCAGCCCAGTTTGGACCAATTAATGGTGGAGGGAGCCTCTAACCACCCCAGTTTGGACCAATTCATGGTGGAGGGAGCCTCTAACCAGCCCAGTTTGGGCAAATTCATGGTGGAGGGAGCCTCTAACCAGCCCAGTTTGGACCAATTAATGGTGGAGGGAGCCTCTATCCACCCCAGTTTGGACCAATTCATGGTGGAGGGAGCCTCTAAACAGCCAAGTTTGGACCAATTCATGGTGAAGGGAGCCTCTAAAAACCCGTTTGGACCAATTCATGGTGGAGGGAGCCTCTAACCAGCCCAGTTTGGGCAAATTCATGGTGGAGGGAGCCTCTAAACAGCCCAGTTTGGGCAAATTCATGGTGGAGGGAGCCTCTAACCAGCCCAGTTTGGACCAATTAATGGTGGAGGGAGCCTCTAACCACCCCAGTTTGGACCAATTCATGGTGGAGGGAGCCTCTAAACAGCCAAGTTTGGACCAATTCATGGTGAAGGGAGCCTCTAAAAACCCGTTTGGACCAATTCATGGTGGAGGGAGCCTCTAACCAGCCCAGTTTGGGCAAATTCATGGTGGAGGGAGCCTCTAAACAGCCCAGTTTGGGCAAATTCATGGTGGAGGGAGCCTCTAACCAGCCCAGTTTGGACCAATTAATGGTGGAGGGAGCCTCTAACCAGCCCAGTTTGGACCAATTCATGGTGGAGGGAGCCTCTAAACAGCCAAGTTTTGGGAAATTCATGGTGGAGGGAGCCTCTAACCAGCCCAGTTTGGACCAATTCATGGTGGAGGGAGCCTCTAAAAAACCCAGTTTGGACCAATTCATGGTGGAGGGAGCCTCTAAACAGCCCAGTTTGGGCAAATTCATGGTGGAGGGAGCCTCTAACCAGCCCAGTTTGGACCAATTAATGGTGGAGGGAGCCTCTAAACAGCCCAGTTTGGGCAAATTCATGGTGGAGGGAGCCTCTAAACAGCCCAGTTTGGGCAAATTCATGGTGGAGGGAGCCTCTAACCAGCCCAGTTTGGACCAATTAATGGTGGAGGGAGCCTCTAAACAGCCCAGTTTGGGCAAATTCATGGTGGAGGGAGCCTCTAACCAGCCCAGTTTGGGCAAATTCATGGTGGAGGGAGCCTCTAACCAGCCCAGTTTGGACCAATTAATGGTGGAGGGAGCCTCTAACCAGCCCAGTTTGGACCAATTCATGGTGGAGGGAGCCTCTAAACAGCCAAGTTTTGGGAAATTCATGGTGGAGGGAGCCTCTAACCAGCCCAGTTTGGACCAATTCATGGTGGAGGGAGCCTCTAAAAAACCCAGTTTGGACCAATTCATGGTGGAGGGAGCCTCTAAACAGCCCAGTTTGGGCAAATTCATGGTGGAGGGAGCCTCTAAACAGCCCAGTTTGGGCAAATTCATGGTGGAGGGAGCCTCTAACCAGCCCAGTTTGGACCAATTAATGGTGGAGGGAGCCTCTAACCAGCCCAGTTTGGACCAATTCATGGTGGAGGGAGCCTCTAAACAGCCAAGTTTTGGGAAATTCATGGTGGAGGGAGCCTCTAACCAGCCCAGTTTGGACCAATTCATGGTGGAGGGAGCCTCTAAAAAACCCAGTTTGGACCAATTCATGGTGGAGGGAGCCTCTAAACAGCCCAGTTTGGGCAAATTCATGGTGGAGGGAGCCTCTAACCAGCCCAGTTTGGACCAATTAATGGTGGAGGGAGCCTCTAAACAGCCCAGTTTGGGCAAATTCATGGTGGAGGGAGCCTCTAAACAGCCCAGTTTGGGCAAATTCATGGTGGAGGGAGCCTCTAACCAGCCCAGTTTGGACCAATTAATGGTGGAGGGAGCCTCTAAACAGCCCAGTTTGGGCAAATTCATGGTGGAGGGAGCCTCTAACCAGCCCAGTTTGGGCAAATTCATGGTGGAGGGAGCCTCTAACCAGCCCAGTTTGGACCAATTAATGGTGGAGGGAGCCTCTAACCAGCCCAGTTTGGACCAATTCATGGTGGAGGGAGCCTCTAAACAGCCAAGTTTTGGGAAATTCATGGTGGAGGGAGCCTCTAACCAGCCCAGTTTGGACCAATTCATGGTGGAGGGAGCCTCTAAAAAACCCAGTTTGGACCAATTCATGGTGGAGGGAGCCTCTAAACAGCCCAGTTTGGGCAAATTCATGGTGGAGGGAGCCTCTAACCAGCCCAGTTTGGACCAATTAATGGTGGAGGGAGCCTCTAAACAGCCCAGTTTGGGCAAATTCATGGTGGAGGGAGCCTCTAACCAGCCCAGTTTGGACCAATTCATGGTGGAGGGAGCCTCTAACCAGCCCAGTTTGGGCAAATTCATGGTGGAGGGAGCCTCTAACCAGCCCAGTTTGGACCAATTAATGGTGGAGGGAGCCTCTAACCAGCCCAGTTTGGACCAATTCATGGTGGAGGGAGCCTCTAACCAGCCCAGTTTGGACCAATTAATGGTGGAGGGAGCCTCTAAACAGCCAAGTTTTGGGAAATTCATGGTGGAGGGAGCCTCTAACCAGCCCAGTTTGGACCAATTCATGGTGGAGGGAGCCTCTAAACAGCCCAGTTTGGGCAAATTCATGGTGGAGGGAGCCTCTAACCAGCCCAGTTTGGACCAATTAATGGTGGAGGGAGCCTCTAACCAGCCCAGTTTGGACCAATTCATGGTGGAGGGAGCCTCTAACCAGCCCAGTTTGGACCAATTAATGGTGGAGGGAGCCTCTAAACAGCCAAGTTTTGGGAAATTCATGGTGGAGGGAGCCTCTAACCAGCCCAGTTTGGACCAATTCATGGTGGAGGGAGCCTCTAAACAGCCCAGTTTGGGCAAATTCATGGTGGAGGGAGCCTCTAAAAAACCCAGTTTGGACCAATTCATGGTGGAGGGAGCCTCTAATTAGCCCAGTTTGGACCAATTAATTGTGGAGGGAGCCTCTAACCAGCCCAGTTTGGACCAATTAATGGTGGAGGGAGCCTCTAACCAGCCCAGTTTGGACCAATTCATGGTGGAGGGAGCCTCTAAAAAACCCAGTTTGGACCAATTCATGGTGGAGGGAGCCTCTAATTAGCCCAGTTTGGACCAATTAATTGTGGAGGGAGCCTCTAACCAGCCCAGTTTGGACCAATTAATGGTGGAGGGAGCCTCTAACCAGCCCAGTTTGGACCAATTCATGGTGGAGGGAGCCTCTAAACAGCCCAGTTTGGGCAAATTCATGGTGGAAGGAGCCTCTAACCAGCAGAGTTGTGGGAAAGCAGGGTGGAGGGAGCCTCTAACCAGCAGAGTTGGTGGAAATCAGGGTGGAGGGAGCCTCTAACCAGCAGAGTTGGGGGAAATCATGTTGGAGGGAGCCTAGTATTAGCAGAATTGTGCAACGCTTATGGTGGATGAGTATGAGGATGCGGAGGAATTGGAGAGGTTGAGTACAGACATGGAGTTTCATGTTGGGGTGCTTTACACAGGTGGGCACAAAAATGACGGCTCTACCCAGTGGTGGTTCATTTTTATCAAAGTGAGCCGGTCGGCACTCTCAGCTGACAGACGGGTGCGCTTGTCAGTGATGATGCCACCGGCTGCACTGAACACCCTCTCAGATAGGACGCTGGCGGCAGGACAGGACAGCACCTCCAAGGCATATAGGGCAAGTTCAAGCCACAGGTCCAACTTCGACACCCAATACGTGTAGGGCGCAGAGGGGTCGGAGAGGACAGGGCTGTGGTCGGAAAGGTATTCCCGCAACATGCGCCTATACTTCTCACGCCTGGTGACACTAGGACCCTCCGTGGCGGCACTTTGGCGAGGGGGTGCCATCAAGGTGTCCCAGACCTTAGACAGTGTGCCCCTCGTTTGTGTGGACCGGTGAGAACTTGGTTGCCTACTGGAGGAACTGCCCTCCCTGCCGCCACTGTCACATGCTGGAAACATCTCCATCATATTCTGCACCAATTGCCTGTGGCAAGCATTGATGCGATTGGCCCTCCCCTCTACCGGAATAAAAGACGAGATGTTGTTTTTATACCGGGGGTCAAGGATAGCAAAGATCCAGTACTGGTTGTCCTCCATGATTTTGACAATACGCTTGTCGGTTGTAAAGCACCCCAACATGAACTCAGCCATGTCTGCCACAGTGTTAGTTGGCATGACTCCTCTGGCCCCACCGGAAAGTTCAATCTCCATTTCCTCCTCATCCTCCATGTCTACCCATCCGCGCTGCAACAATGGGACGATTCGAAGTTGCCCGGAAGCCTCCTGTATCACCATCACATCATCGGACAACTCTTCTTCCTCCTCCTCCTCCTCCTCCTCCTCCTCCATTAAACGCAGTGAAGCGGACAGATGTGTGGACCTACTCTCCAGCTGTGACGGATCGGATGCTATCCCTAACTCCTCTGTGTGATCTGAGTTATCCCTGATGTCAATCAGGGATTCTCTCAGAACACACAAGAGCGGGATTGTAAGGCTCACCATCGCATCCTCAGAGCTCACCCTCCTTGTGGACTCCTCAAAGACCCGTAGGATGTCACAAAGGTCTCTCATCCATGGCCACTCATGGATGTGAAACTGAGGCAGCTGACTTTGTGGCACCCTAGGGTTTTGTAGCTGGTATTCCATCAAAGGTCTCTGCTGCTCAACCACTCTATTCAACATCTGAAACGTTGAGTTCCAGCGTGTGGGGACGTCGCACAAAAGCCGGTGTTGTGGCACATGCAGGCGTTGCTGGAGAGATTTTAAGCTAGCAGCGGCTACTGTCGACTTGCGAAAGTGGGCGCACATGCGCCGCACTTTCACCAGTAGCTCTGGAACATTGGGGTAGCTCTTTAGGAAACGTTGCACCACTAGGTTGAAGACGTGGGCCAGGCATGGAACATGTTGGAGTCCGGCAAGCTCCAGAGCTGCTACCAGGTTCCGGCCGTTATCACAAACGACCATGCCTGGGCCCAGGTGCAGCGGCTCAAACCATATTGCCGTCTCATCGAGGAGGGCATCCCTCACCTCGGAGGCAGTGTGCTGTCTGTCCCCCAAGCTGATCAGCTTCAGCACAGCCTGCTGACGTCTACCAACGCCAGTGCTGCAACGTTTCCAACTCGTAGCTGGGGTCAATCTAACAGCGGAGGAGGAGGCGGTGGCGGAGGAGGAGGCGGTGGCGGAGGAGGAGGCGGTAGAGGAGGAGGAGGAGGGGGGTGTTCTTCTCGTGTCCCTGCCAGGAATGTTAGGCGGGGAGACGAGGTACACCGGGCCAGTTTGGGAAGCAGTCCCAGCCTCAACTACATTCACCCAGTGTGCCGTCAGTGAAATGTAGCGTCCCTGTCCGCATGCACTTGTCCACGCGTCGGTGGTCAAGTGGACCTTTGTGCAAAGCGCGGAACTAAGGGCCCGCCTGAGGTTGAGTGACACGTGCTGGTGCAAGGCGGGGACGGCACACCGGGAGAAGTAGTGACGGCTAGGGACGGCATAGCGAGGTGCCGCAGTTGCCATCAGGTCCAGGAAGGCGGGAGTTTCAACAAGCCGGAACGCCAACATCTCCTGGGCCAGCAGTTTAGCGATGTTGGCGTTCAAGGCTTGCGCGTGTGGGTGGTTAGCAGTGTATTTCTGCCGCCGCTCCAATGTCTGAGAGATGGTGGGTTGTTGTAAAGAAACGCCTGATGGTGCCTTTGATGGTGCAGGAGAAGGAGATAAGACAGGACCAGGGGAGGATGAGGTAGAAGTCAACAAAGTGGCGGAGGCAGATGAAGTGGTGTCCTGGCTCGTCCTCTGGAGTGCATCGCCAGCACAGTCAGCAGTGGCAGTGGCAGAGGCAGAGGCAGAGGCAGTGGCAGTGGCGTGAACGGCAGGCGGCCTTTGTCCTGCCGTTG
Source organism: Leptodactylus fuscus (assembly GCF_031893055.1). Lineage (NCBI taxonomy): Eukaryota > Metazoa > Chordata > Amphibia > Anura > Leptodactylidae > Leptodactylus > Leptodactylus fuscus. The sequence goes on along the minus strand of NC_134268.1, from coordinate 130,381,491 downwards.
CTGCCTGCCACTGATTCCAGTGCTTGGATTCCAAATGACGGCGCATTGAAGTGGTGGACAGGTTGCTCTTCTCAGAGCCCCTAATCAATTTCGAGAGGCAAATTGTGCAGACAACACTATATCTGTCCTCGGCGCATTCCTTGAAAAAACTCCACACCTTCGAGAAACGTGCCCTCGAGGTGGGAGTTTTTCGGGGCTGGGTACGAACTGGAACATCTTGGGAGATTCCGGGTGTGGCCTGGCTTCGCCTAAGCTGCTGACCTCTGCCTCTGCCTCTAGCTACCCTTTTTGGTGCTGCACCTGCCTCAACATCCACACTACTTTCCCCGCTTGACATCCCCCCTGTCCAGGTCGGGTCAGTGTCCTCATCATCCACCACTTCCTCTTTCAACTCCTGTCTCATCTCCTCCTCCCGCACAATGCGCCAGTCAACTGGATGCCCTGACGGCAACTGCGTCACATCATCGTCGATGAGGGTGGGTTGCTGGTCATCCACCACCAAATCGAACGGAGATGGAGGAGACTCTAGTGTTTGAGCATCTGGACACAGATGCTCCTCTGTTAGGTTCGTGGAATCGTGACGTGGAGAGGCAGGTTGAGGGACAATGAAAGGAGCGGAGAACAGCTCTGGGGAGCAGGGACAGTTTGGGTTATTGTTCTGTAAAGCTTCGGAATTTTGGGAGGAAGGAAGACAAGACTGTTGGGTAATAGGAGGAGAGGAGGCAGAGTCTGACTGGCTGCTGGACAATGTGCTGTAAGCGTTCTCTGACAGCCATTGCAAGACCTGTTCCTGGTTCTCGGGCCTACTAAGGTTTGTACCCTGCAGTTTAGTTAATGTGGCAAGCAACCCTGGCACTGTGGAGTGGCGCAATGCTTGCTGCCCCACAGGAGTAGGCACGGGACGCCCTGTGGCTTCACTGCTACCTTGCTCCCCAGAACCATTCCCCCGACCTCGCCCACGGCCTCGTCCACGTCCCTTTCCGGGAGCCTTGCGCATTTTGAATTCCTAGTTAGAAATTGGCACTGTATACCAGTAGTAAAAATTGTGGGTGCACGTAACCCCAATATATTCTTTGAATTCCCAGTCAGACACTGGCACTATATGGCAGTAGCAAGAAATGAGGGTATTTGTATTCCCAATATATTCTTTGAATTCCCAGTCAGACAATGGCACTGTATACCAGTAGTAAAAATTGTGGGTGCACGTAACCCCAATATATTCTTTGAATTACCAGTCAGAAACTGGCACTATATGGCAGTAGCAAGAAATGAGGGTATTTGTATTCCCAATATACTCTTTGAATTCCCAGTCAGACAATGGCACTGTATACCAGTAGTAAAAATTGTGGGTGCACGTAACCCCAATATATTCTTTGAATTACCAGTCAGAAACTGGCACTATATGGCAGTAGCAAGAAATGAGGGTATTTGTATTCCCAATATACTCTTTGAATTCCCAGTCAGACAATGGCACTGTATACCAGTAGTAAAAATTGTGGGTGCACGTAACCCCAATATATTCTTTGAATTCCCAGTCAGACACTGGCACTATATGGCAGTAGCAAGAAATGAGGGTATTTGTATTCCCAATATATTCTTTGAATTCCCAGTCAGACAATGGCACTGTATACCAGTAGTAAAAATTGTGGGTGCACGTAACCCCAATATATTCTTTGAATTCCCAGTCAGACACTGGCACTATATGGCAGTAGCAAGAAATGAGGGTATTTGTATTCCCAATATATTCTTTGAATTCCCAGTCAGACAATGGCACTGTATACCAGTAGTAAAAATTGTGGGTGCACGTAACCCCAATATATTCTTTGAATTCCCAGTCAGACACTGGCACTATATGGCAGTAGCAAGAAATGAGGGTATTTGTATTCCCAATATATTCTTTGAATTCCCAGTCAGACAATGGCACTGTATACCAGTAGTAAAAATTGTGGGTGCACGTAACCCCAATATATTCTTTGAATTACCAGTCAGAAACTGGCACTATATGGCAGTAGCAAGAAATGAGGGTATTTGTATTCCCAATATACTCTTTGAATTCCCAGTCAGACAATGGCACTGTATACCAGTAGTAAAAATTGTGGGTGCACGTAACCCCAATATATTCTTTGAATTACCAGTCAGAAACTGGCACTATATGGCAGTAGCAAGAAATGAGGGTATTTGTATTCCCAATATACTCTTTGAATTCCCAGTCAGACAATGGCACTGTATACCAGTAGTAAAAATTGTGGGTGCACGTAACCCCAATATATTCTTTGAATTACCAGTCAGAAACTGGCACTATATGGCAGTAGCAAGAAATGAGGGTATTTATAACCCCAATATATTCTTTGAATTCCCAGTCAGACAATGGCACTGTATACCAGTAGTAAAAATTGTGGGTGCACGTAACCCCAATATATTCTTTGAATTCCCAGTCAGACACTGGCACTATATGGCAGTAGCAAGAAATGAGGGTATTTGTATTCCCAATATATTCTTTGAATTCCCAGTCAGACACTGGCACTATATGGCAGTAGCAAGAAATGAGGGTATTTGTATTCCCAATATATTCTTTGAATTCCCAGTCAGACAATGGCACTGTATACCAGTAGTAAAAATTGTGGGTGCACGTAACCCCAATATATTCTTTGAATTCCCAGTCAGACACTGGCACTATATGGCAGTAGCAAGAAATGAGGGTATTTGTATTCCCAATATATTCTTTGAATTCCCAGTCAGACAATGGCACTGTATACCAGTAGTAAAAATTGTGGGTGCACGTAACCCCAATATATTCTTTGAATTCCCAGTCAGACACTGGCACTATATGGCAGTAGCAAGAAATGAGGGTATTTGTATTCCCAATATATTCTTTGAATTCCCAGTCAGACAATGGCACTGTATACCAGTAGTAAAAATTGTGGGTGCACGTAACCCCAATATATTCTTTGAATTCCCAGTCAGACACTGGCACTATATGGCAGTAGCAAGAAATGAGGGTATTTGTATTCCCAATATATTCTTTGAATTCCCAGTCAGACAATGGCACTGTATACCAGTAGTAAAAATTGTGGGTGCACGTAACCCCAATATATTCTTTGAATTCCCAGTCAGACACTGGCACTATATGGCAGTAGCAAGAAATGAGGGTATTTGTATTCCCAATATATTCTTTGAATTCCCAGTCAGACAATGGCACTGTATACCAGTAGTAAAAATTGTGGGTGCACGTAACCCCAATATATTCTTTGAATTACCAGTCAGAAACTGGCACTATATGGCAGTAGCAAGAAATGAGGGTATTTGTATTCCCAATATACTCTTTGAATTCCCAGTCAGACAATGGCACTGTATACCAGTAGTAAAAATTGTGGGTGCACGTAACCCCAATATATTCTTTGAATTACCAGTCAGAAACTGGCACTATATGGCAGTAGCAAGAAATGAGGGTATTTGTATTCCCAATATACTCTTTGAATTCCCAGTCAGACAATGGCACTGTATACCAGTAGTAAAAATTGTGGGTGCACGTAACCCCAATATATTCTTTGAATTACCAGTCAGAAACTGGCACTATATGGCAGTAGCAAGAAATGAGGGTATTTATAACCCCAATATATTCTTTGAATTCCCAGTCAGACAATGGCACTGTATACCAGTAGTAAAAATTGTGGGTGCACGTAACCCCAATATATTCTTTGAATTCCCAGTCAGACACTGGCACTATATGGCAGTAGCAAGAAATGAGGGTATTTGTATTCCCAATATATTCTTTGAATTCCCAGTCAGACACTGGCACTATATGGCAGTAGCAAGAAATGAGGGTATTTGTATTCCCAATATATTCTTTGAATTCCCAGTCAGACAATGGCACTGTATACCAGTAGTAAAAATTGTGGGTGCACGTAACCCCAATATATTCTTTGAATTCCCAGTCAGACACTGGCACTATATGGCAGTAGCAAGAAATGAGGGTATTTGTATTCCCAATATATTCTTTGAATTCCCAGTCAGACAATGGCACTGTATACCAGTAGTAAAAATTGTGGGTGCACGTAACCCCAATATATTCTTTGAATTCCCAGTCAGACACTGGCACTATATGGCAGTAGCAAGAAATGAGGGTATTTGTATTCCCAATATATTCTTTGAATTCCCAGTCAGACAATGGCACTGTATACCAGTAGTAAAAATTGTGGGTGCACGTAACCCCAATATATTCTTTGAATTCCCAGTCAGACACTGGCACTATATGGCAGTAGCAAGAAATGAGGGTATTTGTATTCCCAATATATTCTTTGAATTCCCAGTCAGACAATGGCACTGTATACCAGTAGTAAAAATTGTGGGTGCACGTAACCCCAATATATTCTTTGAATTCCCAGTCAGACACTGGCACTATATGGCAGTAGCAAGAAATGAGGGTATTTGTATTCCCAATATATTCTTTGAATTCCCAGTCAGACAATGGCACTGTATACCAGTAGTAAAAATTGTGGGTGCACGTAACCCCAATATATTCTTTGAATTACCAGTCAGAAACTGGCACTATATGGCAGTAGCAAGAAATGAGGGTATTTGTATTCCCAATATACTCTTTGAATTCCCAGTCAGACAATGGCACTGTATACCAGTAGTAAAAATTGTGGGTGCACGTAACCCCAATATATTCTTTGAATTACCAGTCAGAAACTGGCACTATATGGCAGTAGCAAGAAATGAGGGTATTTGTATTCCCAATATATTCTTTGAATTCCCAGTCAGACAATGGCACTGTATACCAGTAGTAAAAATTGTGGGTGTATATAGCCCCAATTCTATTGCTAGGGGACTTGCAGGGTATTTCTGGGGTGAAGGTGGGGGGGCACACCGTTGGAACGGGTATCGGGGTATATATCGGGTATACGGGAATACACTGACAGTGTATTCCATTCAGGATCCTGGGAAAGCTGGGTTGCGGCGATTGAGCCCGTCAGTGCCACGTTACACTGACAAGCTTCTCCCTGGAATTTAGCTCTTACAAGAGCTGTTGGTTGTCTTCTCCTTCCTATCCTAGCCTGTCCCTGCCTACCCAGAATCTAAGCCCTAGCTAGCTGGACGGAAACCTCCGTCCTCGGTGAATTGCAAGCTCAGAATGACGCGAAGCTGGGCGTCGCTGTTCTTTTAAATTAGAGGTCACATGTTTTCGGCAGCCAATGGGTTTTGCCTACTTTTTTCAACGTCACCGGTGTCGTAGTTCCTGTCCCACCTACCCTGCGCTGTTATTGGAGCAAAAAAGGCGCCAGGGAAGGTGGGAGGGGAATCGAGTAATGGCGCACTTTACCACGCGGTGTTCGATTCGATTCGAACATGCCGAACAGCCTAATATCCGATCGAACATGAGTTCGATAGAACACTGTTCGCTCATCTCTACTGATAACACCAATGTGGGTGGTATGGTTGTCTGAAAGCAGAGCATCTCAGATTTTTTTCAACATTTTTACCAACTTTCCTATTTTACTACAGTATAGTAAAGTCATAACATTGTCGATGTTTGTAGAGCTCGAAGCACTCCATATAAGCTGGGAGGATAGGGAAACAACAAATTAACAGTAACATGAACCAACGCAGAAAAGAAAACAGAATAATAAGCTCATGTATAAGTGAACCAGGTTACATAGCACATAAGTACATGTCACTAAATGTAATGGACCTCAAAAGGACATGTGTCTGGCCCAAACTATAAGCACAAATTAGGGGGAGATCCTTATAAGTTATCCATAATGCCCATTGTTTATAAAACCTTGAAAGGTAATTGCCTGTCACCCTAAGCATCTTCTCCAATGTAAAAGCCAAGTGAACATGTTGAATGAGTTCTGCTACAGTCAGACACTGTACGGACCTCAATTGACGAGCTACCATAGATCTTGCAGTCAGTATAATCTGGCCCAGTACCATAGCCATGTCATCAGGAAGCCTGTCAGTATCTAGGAAACAAAGTGCCAAACCAGGAGATGTAGGGATAACAGTCTTACCAATGTAAGAAATAAACTTGAAGGTAGCTGTCCAGAAAGCAAAGATGTGAGGGAAAAACCACGATGCGTTGCTGTCGCAGTTGCTGCGGGACAGTGATGGGGCCTCAGCCTTAACATTTTTCAGTAATCACAGAGGATGGGTCATTACTTCAATAGTATCACAGAAAAACATGGCTGTTATTAAATTTTAAAATCAAATAAATGTTATTGATACAAATTAAAATTCAAAAACAACCCGAGGTAGTAAAATACAATAAAAGTCCCATTGTTACTGGAAATGATTGGTTGTTTATATAGCAGTGGATGTATCTAACTGTGAGATACACCTACAATTATTCAGGTTAGCTGATCACTGCAATTCCAATAATGGAAATCTAGGCATTAACGGGTTAAGTAGCCATAGAAAATATCCACACAAAAATCAAGAACACGGGTTCCCCAAAAATCCCAAAATCATTGGTGAATTATCTTGGGGTCCTCCCGCACTCAATTAAAAGATATTCAGAGGATATATACAATGCAACTCCGTCTCAGTAGTTTTAGAGCCTACCAGGAGACCCTTAGAGATAAAGTGAAATGGTGGTTCACACTATTATAATACATCACTCCTTATGAGTGTATACACCTGCTGTCTACATATACGATCTATGAGTGAACACTCAATTTGATATAAAGGGCGATAGAATGAAGTAACTTACCACCAAAAAACAAACCATCATATACAAAAAGGATAGGTGCTACACTCACATGTATTATCCATGTTTGTTGATACACGTGCAAGGTATGGGGAAAATACCCTTTAGATTCAAGCCCTCAATATTGGATACACCACAGCAGGCAAACAAGATATCCCCAGTGGACATGATGAAATGCCTTCTTCACATCCAGAGGCAGAAGAAAACAAATTGGTGGGCCCAGTGCAAAGATTTAGCCCCCCCCCCCATCACCACCACCTAGAAATACCTGACTTGAAAAAATTATTATGTCCCCTTAGTGGCCCTAACAAAGTCCCCCTTCAGCTGCCCCTAACAGTTTAAAGCCCCCTTTTCAGATATCCCTACAATTTAATGTCCCCCCTTCTGCTTCATCACCACATACAACTCATCCACAACCTAAGGATGCGCAAAATTTAGGCCTGCTCCTGATGAAGCAACACGGAAATCGTGCGTACTACATGGGATAAGAACCTCTGTGGCTACACCTTTCAGTAAGTTCTCCTATAGTAATTATATAGTTCAAATGCATTTAGGCCTAATAGGCAGTGAAAAGTCACAAAGAAATGTTGATTCTCTGCATCAGGATTCCACCACCATGAGCTTGGGCAGCATAAAGTCTCAATGAATTATGCCTCTTGTTTTATTGCAACTGTTTTGTGACTGTTGTATTCTAAAAACTGCAAGATTAGAGACTGCCAGCCATTGTTGGATTGTTGTATCATCTGTTACAACTAGAGATGAGCGAACAGAAATGTTCGAGGTTCATTATTGGTTTCGAGTAGCCGCTCAATATTCGACTACTCAAATCGAATATCGAACCCTAATATAGTCTATGGGGGAAAAATGCTCGTTTCAGGGGTAGGCAACATTCAATCAAATTATACTTACCAAGTCCACAAGTGAGGGTCGGGCTGGATCCTCCGAGAAGTCTTCTCCGTGCAGCTTCTCCGCGGCATCTTCTGGCTCTGAATTCACTCTGCCAGGCATCAGGCCTGGGAAGAGCCGACTGCGCATGCCCACACTACAAGCGGACATGCGCAGTCGGCTCTGCCCAGGCCCGATGCCTGTCAGAGTGAATTCAGAGCCGGAAGACACCGCGGGGAAGCTGCACGGAGAAGACTTCTAAAGGTAGGAGAAGAACCAGCGTTAATTGGCCGACTGTATAGCATTTGGCCAATCAATGCTGGTTCTGCATCGAACTTTTCCATTCAAATAGCGAGTGGTACTCAATCGAGTACGAGTATTTCGAATACCATAGTATTCGATCGAATGCCTACTCGATCGAATACTACTCGCTCATCTCTAGTTGCAACCTCTTTGTGTAAAAGAGACTAGCCCTAAAATGTTTATAGACCAATTTTTTTCAGCCTCACATAACGCTCTCCAACAGTTCTGCAGAGGTTAATGCTCAACTCAACAAATCCACGCTGCCTGCTAAAAGGAATCTTTCTTCATCCATTTGCTTCTGTTGGAAATTCTTACAGCATGACGAACCAAAAGAAACCCATGAGTGTGGATATTTTGTAGTACTCCAGTGTCATGTGCTATGGGCACCCCAAGCGTAGATGTAGATGTAGATGAATGTCAGAGCTGAGGCCCATTCTCAGATCTCATTGTTGACCCCAGGGATGAGGCATCACAAAAAATGTCCAGGCTCTGGTGCTCTTCTGAGATGTCAAGTGTACGGGGAAGGAAGAAACAGATCAACACTTCAAGGAAGTCCAAAATAGGTGAGGGAAGATGAGCATAAATTTTTTAAATATTTTTTACACTTCCCTTGGGGACCTTTTATACTCTGGAATCTGAAGAAACCCCAGAGTATAATAATTTATGCAAATCATGTCACCATTTTATTTTGCCCTAGTCAAATTCCAAATTGTTCAGTTTCATTAAAAAAAATAAAAAAAAAATTGGAATATTCGGGATGAATCCAGCTGACTCAACCAACAATATTGGCAGCACATCTGAGGTAAACAGGGAATGTCCTACCAACAATGCAAACTGTGTGGGATGAATCATAGTGTTAATAAGATGCGTGTCAACTAGGGTTGAGCGATTGGGATCGGAAAAGATTGGATTCCAAACGGCGATCGAGTAGATTTCACGATTGCGATCGAAATTCCGACCCGATCTTTTCCAGCGGGATTAAGATCGGAAGTCATCTCAAGATTGGCTCAACCCTAAAAGTGACTTTTCCCATAGAGAAGCATTGACTAGGGTTGAGGATCGGGATTGGAAAAGATTGGATTCTGACTGGCAATCGAGTAAATTTCACGATCGCGATCGGAATTCCGACCCGATCTTTTCCAGCGGGATTGAGATCGGAGGTTATCTCAAGATCGGCTCAACCCTAAAAGTGTCTTTTCCCATAGAGAAGCATTGACTAGGGTTGAGAATCGGGATCGGAAAAGATCGGATTCCGATCAGCGATCGAGCAAACTTCATGATCGACATCGGGATCAAGATCGGCTGGAAAATGATTGGAAATCGGATTTTAAAATCGATCTTGAAATCTCAAAATCGGCTCAACCCTAGTGTCAACTTATACTATGGAAATAGCCACATGTAAAGGGCAGTTTAATGAGCATGCCTACATTGTCTATTGGTGTTAGATATTGACAATCTTCTGGTATAAATTGACCCCAAGTATCCAGTCTTGTTGATGTACTTTCATGACTTTTTAGGTTGATTTATTTGATATAAATGTATAAAATCAGCCTCTAGACTCCTAACCCTGAAAATAAATGATATCTCATGCTCATAAAAAAATAATATTGTCTTCATTAGTGACGGTTACTCAAAATGAATGAAACGGAGATGAGAAGTATGAGGTGGTCTCCCTTAGCAGCCAAATAAAAAACAATTATTTCTGCTTTACTTCAATGTGTAGATTTTTAGCTCGGCACTAACAGGCACAGCAGTAAATTCCAGTTAAGTAAGCTGTCTCACACCTCCGTTTGGAAGATGGAAAAAAACAGGCAGACACTGTATGATAAAGATGGGGAGGTCACATAATTGACAGTAGGCAATGCAATTGATTCTCGTGTTGAAATAAAAAAAAGGGAAATCATCACTATATTGTATTCCGTGTCTACTCCTCCCATGTCACCTGTTCGTTCAACAAAGAAATTCTTTAAACAAGTCTTGGGTCATATACCAGGATATCACACACCTGTCATAATCCAATCTGCAAACAATGCAGGCAGGCAATTACTGGAGAGGATCATATTCTGGCAGAAGGAGATGTGATCACATTAAAAGGTTTGTAGATGAAAGTAAAGACAATGGGTCCAGGGTCAAAATATACATACCTAAATCACCAACTTTTTAGCAATGTCAGAAAGGTGTTCATAAAATGCTACATATAACAAAGACACATTCCTAGCATTGAGAAACACTAGGGCACACAATTCTCTTATTAAGCTAGTGACTATGGAGTACATATATAAAATATGGATTGGATCATGGATTTATTCGTATAAAACATTGACCAAATCATAAGATGTATATCATGTTTTTACAAATAGTCTATGAGAAAAGTATTTATCAGCAATAGTCAACATATTCATATCTAAAATCACTTGGATTATAAATAATTGGCTCATTAACAAAGATATTAAAATTGAAGCTTATCGGAACAATAACACAAACACAAAGCTTGTAACTAAAGTTCACACCACAGAACAGCTATCAAAAAGGGCATATCTTGTAATACATTTAAAATAATTTTTAAAAACTGCCTAGAGAGTGAAAATTGATTTTCAAAAAAACAAAAAAACAAAAATTATCCGTGATGGGAGCAGATGTGAAATAAAAATTTTGTCTTTTTTTTATACCAACACTATAACATCAGCAGCGTAGTACAGTGTAATGTGTAGATAGATTTGAACCAATCCCACCAGAAGAAGAGGACGATGAAGGTAGAGCCAGGACCAGAGGGCGTTGCTGCAAGAAGAAAGGAGAGGAAGGCATGCCAGAAGATGACATCAGACCATGCACGACCGCCCACCATGCACGATAAGTATAATTAGCATATTCGTTTTTAGGGTATTATTTTAAAATGGGATGGGGGGTTAAAATAACATTAGTGGTACCTGAATAGCCTTTTTGAAGACTATTCGCGCATATCTGGGGCTCATACAGCAAAATTTGCTGATAGAGCCCCTTTAAGATTAGCACAGGCTAGACTTTACATTAGGTGAACAATTATAAATCACTTGTATATAACAGAGTTTCTTTATTAAGATTGGCATAGGTGAAATCAGCACTTTGCTCTTAAAGGCCGGGGCCCTATGGAAACGCCACAATTCGCACGCGACGAATCCCATGCTCACTTTGCTTTAAAATCCACAGTGCAAACATGCTGTGATTTCCAAAACCGACGTGATTTTGGAAATTGCAGCATGTTAATTATATTAACGGAAACGCCGACAGCTTTCCCTATAGCTATAGTGATAATAGGATGTCTGCGGAGGAAACCTCCATGAACTTTCTGCTCAAAGTGCTGCGGGAAGAACCACGATGTGTTCCCGCAGCATGGTGTTTCCAGCCCATGGGGACTTAGCCTAAACAGCAGTATGCATTTAATGAAAAATGTTGTTACCCAAAAAAGTCCTTAAGAAAACATAAATATGCCAGTCAGTTAAAAAAACAAAAAACAAACAAACTATGTTTAAATAATGTGCATTGAGGTGCACAAGGATTAGACAAAATTAAATTATTGGCAATAAAAGGGTTAACTGTCTATGTAAGCAGCATAAGAATCCCGGCTTCACCTAGTCAATATGTCTACAAACTACTGTTGAGCGAACAGTATTCGAATCCTAGATTTGAATACCTCCGCTCCCATAGGAATGAATGGGAGCCGCTGATCGCGAAGGGGTTAAGCGCCGACCACCGGCCGCTCCCATTCATTCCTATGGAGCGAGGTATTCGAAACTCGAGTTTCGAATACTATTCGCTCATCTCTACTACAAATCTATCCTGTCCCATTTGAATTCTAGCATGAATCTGCCTGTGTAATGGCTTGATTCTCTAAATTCTCCTAGTCCACTAACTATTGCTGGAATTCCTATTGCTTTTTTCGGAATTATGCTATAGCCTAAAATGCAGTGAGATGAATCAGAGATCTATTTGCATGTCCACCATTAGGGCCCCTTCACACGCAGTTTACGCTCTGTGTATTCTATCTACGCGCCGTGGATTCTGTCCATTTTACACGTGTAAAAATACACATGTAAAATGTAGTTAGCCATTGAGTTCAATGGCTTGTTCGTATAACGCGCATCTTCTTGCGCGCGTCTTTTTGCAAAAACACACACGCACATGTTTGTTATACAAACAAGCCACTGAACTCAATGGCTAACTACATTTCACATGTGTATTTTTACATGTGTAAAATGGACAGAATACACGGCGCGTAGACAGAATACAAGGAGCGTAAACTCCGTGTGAAGGGGCCCTTAGTGTCCAAGCTTTTATACTCCATATATATCAAGATAATATGGTATTCATAAGGGTATGGGTGCTTACGGAGGATCACACTCTATTTCAAACATGAATTAATGAACTCCAGCACTCCAAGGTTATTTTATACTTCAAATTAGATTTATTAGGAGAAAGCAATCCATATGACTTAATCTGTGATGTTTCAGTTAATCCCGAGGCTTCAGCAAACTGTATAAAACAAAACATAAATTCACAATTGTCAAATATATATAAAGATACAAAGTTCCACAGTCGTATGGAGAAAACTATGCCATAATCCAGCACTCTCGGACTAAATACATAGATACAAACAACTGTATAAATAAATAAAAATGGTTGTATATTTACAGTAAATATTGTCAGAAATGCAGAACTATATAATAATAAATGCTATACATGTATAAAAAATTTATGCTATTTCTCTATGCATATGTCTACACATTATTACAATAACAATCAAATATGTGTTACCATAGTAACTGCTATACATGATAGTGAGAGAAGTTAGTTTTGTAGAATAAACTATTCATAGACTGCAAACAATATAAGCAGTGAAACAATATAAGTTTCACTTGCGCATGTGCAGTACACTCCGAGGTTTCGATCGCACCAGATGTCAGAGGCTGCAAGTGCAGCTATGAAGATGAGCAGGGGGAAGGTTCATAGATAAAGAGGCGCTCACTAACAGAGAAGAGGCGTTCAACAGATGATGACGCGGCTGTGCTCAGAGCATAGGTATAACGCCCACTATGCTCCAAGGAGCTAATTAGTATATGATAAAAAGCTGTTTTTGGACAAAACTACTGAGAGTATCTTGCTAAGAAAGGTATGTCTGGAATAAACTTTATAAAGGCTAATTCACTGTCTGATTATTTTAAAATCGAGTTTCTTAATTGTAGACTCCTTTTATAACCTAGAATAGGTGATAAGTGTCCAACTGCTGTGTCATGAGGTCAGATGTCCTGTGTTTTTCCATGTCAATAGTTTGGTGGGTGAGTGAGCGCACTGCCACCTTGTACAAAGTGTATGGAACTGAAGGAGGTAGCAGAAATCATAGGTCTGCTGTTGTCATTTTTTTCATAGACATTCAATGGAACGGCAGAGCTCATGAACACCAATCCAATGAAACAGGAGAAGATGGGACCTTGTGTGTGTGACTGATGGCAATCTGTCATGGGACCCCATGGATCAGACGCATGTCACCAATTCTTTGGACATATGACCAGCCATGGTTATAGAAAATTAGACACTGTGGACTTGTTGACCACTTATTTGTAGAGATGAGCGAACACTAAAATGTTCGAGGTTCGAAATTCGATTCGAACAGCCGCTCACTGTTCGAGTGTTCGAATGGGTTTCGAACCCCATTATAGTCTATGGGGAACATAAACTCGTTAAGGGGGAAACCCAAATTCGTGTCTGGAGGGTCACCAAGTCCACTATGACACCCCAGGAAATGATACCAACACCCTGGAATGACACTGGGACAGCAGGGGAAGCATGTCTGGGGGCATAAAAGTCACTTTATTTTATGGAAATCCCTGTCAGTTTGCGATTTTCGCAAGCTAACTTTTCCCCATAGAAATGCATTGGCCAGTGCTGATTGGCCAGAGTACGGAACTCGACCAATCAGCGCTGGCTCTGCTGGAGGAGGCGGAGTCTAAGATAGCTCCACACCAGTCTCCATTCAGGTCCGACCTTAGACTCCGCCTCCTCCGGCAGAGCCAGCGCTGATTGGCCGAAGGCTGGCCAATGCATTCCTATGCGAATGCAGACTTAGCAGTGCTGAGTCAGTTTTGCTCAACTACACATCTGATGCACACTCGGCACTGCTACATCAGATGTAGCAATCTGATGTAGCAGAGCCGAGGGTGCACTAGAACCCCTGTGCAAACTCAGTTCACGCTAATAGAATGCATTGGCCAGCGCTGATTGGCCAATGCATTCTATTAGCCCGATGAAGTAGAGCTGAATGTGTGTGCTAAGCACACTCATTCAGCACTGCTTCATCACGCCAATACAATGCATTAGCCAGTGCTGATTGGCCAGAGTACGGAATTCGGCCAATCAGCGCTGGCCAATGCATTCTATTAGCCCGATGAAGTAGAGCTGAATGTGTGTGCTAAGCACACACATTCAGCACTGCTTCATCACGCCAATACAATGCATTAGCCAGTGCTGATTGGCCAGAGTACGGAATTCGGCCAATCAGCGCTGGCTCTGCTGGAGGAGGCGGAGTCTAAGGTCGGACCTGAATGGAGACTGGTGTGGAGCGATCTTAGACTCCGCCTCCTCCAGCAGAGCCAGCGCTGATTGGCCGAATTCCGTACTCTGGCCAATCAGCGCTGGCCAATGCATTCTATTAGCCCGATGAAGTAGAGCTGAATGTGTGTGCTAAGCACACACATTCAGCACTGCTTCATCATGCCAATACAATGCATTAGCCAGTGCTGATTGGCCAGAGTACGGAATTCGGCCAATCAGCGCTGGCTCTGCTGGAGGAGGCGGAGTCTAAGATCGCTCCACACCAGTCTCCATTCAGGTCCGACCTTAGACTCCGCCTCCTCCGGCAGAGCCAGCGCTGATTGGCCGAAGGCTGGCCAATGCATTCCTATGCGAATGCAGACTTAGCAGTGCTGAGTCAGTTTTGCTCAACTACACATCTGATGCACACTCGGCACTGCTACATCAGATGTAGCAATCTGATGTAGCAGAGCCGAGGGTGCACTAGAACCCCTGTGCAAACTCAGTTCACGCTAATAGAATGCATTGGCCAGCGCTGATTGGCCAATGCATTCTATTAGCCCGATGAAGTAGAGCTGAATGTGTGTGCTAAGCACACACATTCAGCACTGCTTCATCACGCCAATACAATGCATTAGCCAGTGCTGATTGGCCAGAGTACGGAATTCGGCCAATCAGCGCTGGCTCTGCTGGAGGAGGCGGAGTCTAAGGTCGGACCTGAATGGAGACTGGTGTGGAGCGATCTTAGACTCCGCCTCCTCCAGCAGAGCCAGCGCTGATTGGCCGAATTCCGTACTCTGGCCAATCAGCGCTGGCCAATGCATTCTATTAGCTTGATGAAGCAGAGTGTGCACAAGGGTTCAAGCGCACCCTCGGCTCTGATGTAGCAGAGCTGAGGCTGCACAAGGGTTCAAGCGCACCCTCGGCTCTGATGTAGGAGAGCCGAGGGTGCACTTGAACCCTTGTGCACCCTCAGCTCTGCTACATCAGAGCCGAGGGTGCGCTTGAACCCTTGTGCACACTCTGCTTCATCAAGCTAATAGAATGCATTGGCCAGCGCTGATTGGCCAATGTATTCTATTAGCCTGATGAAGTAGAGCTGAATGTGTGTGCTAAGCACACACATTCAGCTCTACTTCATCGGGCTAATAGAATGCATTGGCCAGCGCTGATTGGCCAGAGTACGGAACTCGACCAATCAGCGCTGGCTCTGCTGGAGGAGGCGGAGTCTAAGATCGCTCCACACCAGTCTCCATTCAGGTCCGACATTAGACTCCGCCTCCTCCAGCAGAGCCAGCGCTGATTGGCCGAATTCCGTACTCTGGCCAATCAGCACTGGCTAATGCATTGTATTGGCGTGATGAAGCAGTGCTGAATGTGTGTGCTTAGCACACACATTCAGCTCTACTTCATCGGGCTAATAGAATGCATTGGTCAATCAGCGCTGGCCAATGCATTCTATTAGCGTGAACTGAGTTTGCACAGGGGTTCTAGTGCACCCTCGGCTCTGCTACATCAGATTGCTACATCTGATGTAGCAGTGCCGAGTGTGCATCAGATGTGTAGTTGAGCAAAACTGACTCAGCACTGCTAAGTCTGCATTCGCATAGGAATGCATTGGCCAGCCTTCGGCCAATCAGCGCTGGCTCTGCCGGAGGAGGCGGAGTCTAAGGTCGGACCTGAATGGAGACTGGTGTGGAGCGATCTTAGACTCCGCCTCCTCCAGCAGAGCCAGCGCTGATTGGTCGAGTTCCGTACTCTGGCCAATCAGCGCTGGCCAATGCATTCTATTAGCCCGATGAAGTAGAGCTGAATGTGTGTGCTTAGCACACACATTCAGCTCTACTTCATCAGGCTAATAGAATACATTGGCCAATCAGCGCTGGCCAATGCATTCTATTAGCTTGATGAAGCAGAGTGTGCACAAGGGTTCAAGCGCACCCTCGGCTCTGATGTAGCAGAGCTGAGGGTGCACAAGGGTTCAAGTGCACCCTCGGCTCTCCTACATCAGAGCCGAGGGTGCGCTTGAACCCTTGTGCAGCCTCGGCTCTGCTACATCAGAGCCGAGGGTGCGCTTGAACCCTTGTGCACACTCTGCTTCATCAAGCTAATAGAATGCATTGGCCAGCACTGATTGGCCAGAGTACGGAATTCGGCCAATCAGCGCTGGCCAATGCATCCCTATGGGAAAAAGTTTATCTCACAAAAATCACAATTACACACCCGATAGAGCCCCAAAAAGTTATTTTTAATAACATTCCCCCCTAAATAAAGGTTATCCCTAGCTATCCCTGCCTGTACAGCTATCCCTGTCTCATAGTCACAAAGTTCACATTCTCATATGACCCGGATTTGAAATCCACTATTCGTCTAAAATGGAGGTCACCTGATTTCGGCAGCCAATGACTTTTTCCAATTTTTTTCAATGCCCCCGGTGTCGTAGTTCCTGTCCCACCTCCCCTGCGCTGTTATTGGTGCAAAAAAGGCGCCAGGGAAGGTGGGAGGGGAATCGAATTTTGGCGCACTTTACCACGTGGTGTTCGATTCGATTCGAACATGGCGAACACCCTGATATCCGATCGAACATGTGTTCGATAGAACACTGTTCGCTCATCTCTACTTATTTGATACATTGTACTGTAGCAGCAAAGTGGATGAGATCTAAATAAATCCTACAGCACAGTCTGAACTGAGGTGCAGAATGTCTTGCAGTAGCCTCATGTCACGCTTATGCTGCAGGTCATTCTGAGCATTTTATGAACAGGAAAATCCTCTGCTGGTTTCCTGCAATGAGATTTCAGCAGAAAACACTTAGGTATGTCGGCAGTTTACAAATATATTCTCTCTACAAGTTGTTTTGTTGAATCTCATTGTGAAATGCCAACCCATGTGATGCTGCAGTGTCCACCACCGCATCCTATATAATGACCTTCTTCTGCATCAGTCTCCTGGTATTTCAGGACCATTGTCCAGTCAGGAACCTGCAGGGGCCCTAGCACTCACAAGTAAGGAGTACATGGCTCATATGAACAACCTGCTCACTGCAGCATAGTATTACAGTGCCAGGCAGGAAGAGGTTAACTGCTGGCTTTCATTAGAAGGTGAACATCTGTAAATTAAAGGGGACTAGTTGTGTTCTCAATATGGGGAATGGAGGAAACTCTGATAGTAGTGAAATGTTTGGTGCTATGAGGGCAACATTATACAGCAAAAGTGCATTTTAATGGAGGACAGAGGAATCTGGCAGTATGTGTCTGGCATGACAGTATTTAATCATGGTATAGTGGTAGTACTGTATGTATAAAAATATTTCATTGTGTGTGTAGGGAATGACATATGCCTTGTTCCTTGTGCACCTGCATTTTTAAAATGCAGCTTTTCCACTGCAGATGTTTTTTCTGCAATATGTGGATTGGTTTAGCCAGAATCCCATTCACTTTGCAGCTACTGTTCAGCACAGCATTTTCATTGGAGTTTCTGTTGAGTCCAGACTGCTGAGTTTTCGCAGTGGGGGGCCCCGGCCTTAAAGACCTTAGGAACACCCCTATAGGTTCCCGTGATAGGCATTGCAGCACATTGAAAAAAACTGAATTTGGCAATGTAGTAGGTACAATATTTCAACATTTGGAGCCGAAATTTTAATTTTGCCAAGGGCCTAACTTTGTCTAAAATCAGCTTTACATACATGGAAGCATTGGGCGATGCATGTTACGCAAGTCTGGAATGTTCCCCTGAAGTTCGGAAATGGGTGATTTGAAGCTGTGAGATGAAGGTCAGTTGACTCGGCTCTGATGGGTGCAAACGGGTATGGAAGAGACAAGGGAAAAGGGAGCTATTGGATTGAAGGAACTGTGAAATGCGTTGGCTATTTGACCAGAATTGATGTTGAGCTTAATGTTGAGCTATACATGAGTATGCTACAAGACAAGATGTTTCGTGCACTCGAGTACTGCGGGTATAAAAAGGATGACATAGTGTTTCAGAAGGACAAGGAACTGAAGCATACGTCGAGATTAGCAAAGAAATGGTTTCATGACAATGATGTAGAGGTGCTGGATAGGTACCCAGAAGAGACCTAGGATCAGATTTAGGTTGAGAAATGCTTTACTCTGATCGAAAGCATGCATAGAAGGATCCAGGTAATGGTTCATATGTCAATATAAAATAACCTTAAATTTATTAATTTAATACCCAAAGGGTTCAGTTCTTTATATATAAAAGAAAATATGACAAAATTAAATAACATTGCAAACAGCCTTAAAATAAATGTGTTTAAATAAGGATTACAATGTAGGGCTCGTTCACATCTGCTCCCAGGTGTCCGTTCTGCAGGTTTCCGTTTCCTGCATAAAACAGAGCAGGAGACGGAAACCTGCAGGAGTCTTTCTCACCCATTCATTTGAATTTGTGAGAAAGATGTCCGGCCGTGAGTGGCGGTGAGCGTTTTGCGCTCTCCGCCGCGAAACCAGGTTTTTTAATCCGGACACAGAGTCGGACATGCAGTACTCTGTGTCTGGATTAAAAAATCCGGTTTCGCGGCGGAGAGCATAAAACGCTCACCAGCGCACACGGCCGGACCCAGTCTGTGCTTTCCGTCTTCTGACATGCAGAAGACGGAAAGCACAGAACGGAGAGTAGAATGCAGGTGTGAACCTAGCGTAAGTCTGTGATTCCTGGAAGTTTAGAAGTTCTTTTGTTGTAGATTGACACACCCAGCTCTCTTAGGCTAAGGCCCCACGGGCCGTAAATCCAGTGATAAAGCGCTGTGGGAAGAACCGCTGCATGAACGCATTGTGGTTCCTTCCGCAGCGTTTTTAAGAGAAAGTTTACAGAGTTTTCTCTTAACATTATATCTATGGGAAAGCCGCCAGTGTTTCCGTAGATATAATTGACATGCTGCACGCTGCGATTTCTTCCGCAAAGTGGGGATGGGATTCGCATGAATCCCATCCATTTTCCCTGCACTGTACAATGCTGCAATTTTTCCCGCAGCGTCTCCGCTACGGGCAAATTGCGGCATTTACGTCCCGCGGGGACCTGGCCTTAGTTGGCTTCCACAGATTTAAGTTGTATCATAGTCTCTTAAGTTTATGTGGCAGCCAGGCTGCCCAGGAAGCTATAAAGTAATAAAATCTTGCTCAAATTTGCCCAAAGTGTCTATAAGTTGCTGACTTGTAAGGATTTTGTATCCTTCCAAATAGGTCAAGGTCTGTTCATATGACATTGATATATGTATTCATGACAAACTAAAAACAAGTTTCGGCACAGTTAAAATTAGATTCCATGTTCATGTACCGGTTCTGACAATACATATCTGATGTGTACATCATACTTCAATGTCCAGTAGAGGAGATAGACTTTTTATTGAATTTATGCTACATGGTGCTCCATGAGAAGAATCTAACAACTGCTGCTCATTTTAAGTTTTATTTAGACATACAGTCCTATGAAAAAGTTTGGGCACCCCTATTAATCTTAATCATTTTTTGTTCTAAATATTTTGGTGTTTGCAACAGCCATTTCAGTTTGATATATCTAATAACTGATGGACACAGTAATATTTCAGGATTGAAATGAGGTTTATTGTACTAACAGAAAATGTGCAATATGCATTAAACCAAAATTTGACCGGTGCAAAAGTATGGGCACCCTTATCATTTTATTGATTTGAATTACCCTTACTACTTTTTACTGACTTACTGAAGCACAAAATTGGTTTTGTAACCTCAGTGAGCTTTGAACTTCATAGCCAGATGTATCCAATCATAAGAAAAGGTATTTAAGGTGGCCAATTGCGAGTTGATCTCCTATTTGAATCTCCTCTGCAGAGTGGCATCATGGGCTACTCAAAACAACTCTCAAATGATCTGAAAACAAAGATTGTTCAACATAGTTGTTCAGGGGAAGGATACAAAAAGTTGTCTCAGAGATTTAACCTGTCAGTTTCCACTGTGAGGAACATAGTAAGGAAATGGAAGACCACAGGGACAGTTCTTGTTAAGCCCAGAAGTGGCAGGCCAAGAAAAATATCAGAAACGCAGAGAAGAAGAATGGTGAGAACAGTCAAGGACAATCCACAGACCACCTCCAAAGAGCTGCAGCATCATCTTGCTGCAGATGGTGTCACTGTGCATCGGTCAACTATACAGCGCACTTTGCACAAATAGAAGCTGTATGGGAGAGTGATGAGAAAGAAGCCGTTTCTGCACGTACGCCACAAATAGAGTTGCCTGAGGTATGAAAAAGCACATTTGGACAAGGCAGCTTCATTTTGGAAACAAAAATTGAGTTGTTTGGTTATAAAAAAAAGGCGTTATGCATGGCGTCCAAAAAGAAACAGCATTCCAAGAAAAACACATGCTACCCACTGTAAAATTTGGTGGAGGTTCCATCATGTTTTGGGGCTGTGTGGCCAATGCCGGCATCGGGAATCTTGTTAAAGTTGAGGGTCGCATGGATTCCACTCAGTATCAGCAGATTCTTGAGAATAATGTTCAAGAATCAGTGACGAAGTTGAAGTTACGCCGGGGATGGATATTTCAGCAAGACAATGATCCAAAACACCGCTCCAAATCCTCAGGCATTCATGCAGAGGAACAATTACAATGTTCTGGAATGGCCATCCCAGTCCCCAGACCTGAATATCATTGAACATCTGTGGGATGATTTGAAGCGGGCTGTCCATGCTCGGCGACCATCTAACTTAACTGAACTTGAATTGTTTGTCCAATATACCTTTATCCAGGATCCAGGAACTCATTAAAAGCTACAGGAAGCGACTAGAGGCTGTTATCTTTGCAAAAGGAGGATGTACTAAATATTAATGTCACTTTTCTGTTGAGGTGCCCATACTTTTGCACCGGTCAAATTTTGGTTTAATGCATATTGCGCATTTTCTGTTAGTACAATAAACCTCATTTCAATCCTGAAATATTACTGTGTCCATCAGTTATTAGATATATCAAACTGAAATGGCTGTTGCAAATACCAAAATATTTAGAACTAAAAATGATTAAGATTAATAGGGGTGCCCAAACTTTTTCATAGGACTGTATATACAGTTCCATACCAGTATCCTTACTTCAAAGTTCCTGCTTTATAAGCCATCAATAATTTGCATATAAATTTCTGTTGTTTTTTTTCTTTATCTGAAATAAATCAATCCCAAGAAATGTACATAATTATATGTTGTAGTGTAACAGCTTGTTATTAGAGATGAGCGAGTACTATTCAAAACGGCACTTTCGAATAGCACGTATCCATAGGAATGAATGGACAAAGTCAGCACGCAGGGGGTTAAGCGGCAGGACGCCTGCCCCGTCTGCGTGCCGGCCGGCTCCATTCATTGCCATGGGTGCGTGCTATTCGAAAGTGCTGTTTCAAATACTACTCGCTCATCTTTACTTGTTATATGTCCTACAATTAGAGTACTTCTTTGACATGGTAGCCTTAACTCTAAGGCAGACCTGATTATTATACAGTAAGTAAAGTATATAATTGTATTGGTGTGTTAACATAAAATAGGGAAAGTCTAAGTTATTTTTAATTAATTGTACAGCTCATAAAGTATAATGATAGTGTCTAAAGAAAACATATATTATGTTGCCACACAGGTTGTTCTTAAGTCTGTAATTAATTCTAATATATAGTGTAATACAGAGCTACTTGTTTATATTTCGCAGGCTAACCTTCTATTTGTAATGAGGCAACAATGATGAAGAGGGTTCGGTACTATTATATTTATAATTATTAGTGCTGATAATGATTTGACTGTACTGATCAAACTGGAGTTTTGTTGCTTTACTATCACACAAAACTATAATCTGTTCTATTTTTTAATGTAACTAATAATAATAATAATAATAATAATAATAATAATAATAAAACTTTTTAAAATAAAAAAGGGGTACCATGGCTTGCCATCATATATAATGTATGCGTGGACTAGCACTTCTCAGCCTACCACAAAAAATCTGTGGCTAATCGGCTATATTCTTTAGTCCTCTTCTTCCAAAATACCCCAAGGTTCTACACCAAGCCTTAGTCTGTCCTCCAGGGGTAAATTTGCCACGATACACAGCCTATCCAATGGCTGCTTACACTGTGGCTTACTCCATTGCTGCTGACAGATCACCATCTTGCTCACCAGAGCACTGCTTCATCCTGTTGCTCCACATCATATTCTGAGGATATAGGGATCTGCCTACTTACTATTCTGAGTAGATGTGTTGCCTCCTTGGAAGCCTGCAGTGTCTGCTGACGGCACCGTGCTGCTGGTGCTGGTCCTTAGCCGTCTTCGCCTTCCCATGTGGCCGCCCTCACCTAGGACCTAGCATTGGACTTTCCCCTACATGCTTCACCTGACATCGCTGGCTTCCCACTGGAAGATTCCAGTGTTGGCTCCTTCACCATTAAGACACCTACTCATCCAGAACACCATCAGCTCTTCTGGAGTGCTCGGAAACCCACCCTCCACTCAAGCAACCCTGGGAGGCATCCTTTTTACAACCCAGCTGCACAACAACCTCACCAAGACATCCTAGCACACCACCACTGGATAACTCCTTCTGTAAGAGCCTTCAGATCAGCTCTGGATAAGGAAAGGTAAGTGCTAATACTTTACACTAACATCAGGGAGCCTCCCCACCTTCCCTTTCATCTTCCCTGAAACTCCAAGCCTATATTTCTCCACCTACCACTCCTACTTGGTCCTCAATCCCTGCTCAACCTCACTACAACTCCTCCTGGCACAACACAGCTTCAGACAACTAATACTCTGCTGTGAGTGGTAAAACTCTGAACTGCCACCAGGGGAAATACTTGCAAGATTTCCTGTTTCTACCTCACAAATAGCACCCATCAAGGTGGCATATTGCTAGGGGATAGAGCCATGTGATGCTATAAATAGCAACCTAAAACCTCAGACCTGGGGCACCAAATAACTACACACCTTGACCATAGTCCAGTTACCTAGGCTTTTACATTGCTGTACCTTGTTTACAATAACAATCTACCATGATGAAAGGGAAAAAAATGCTGAAACAGTTGGATAAGAATTTCACCAACTAATTCAAGATGGTGAAAACTGCCATATTACATCCAGTCCTTTAGAATTTCTGCTTCTGTATCCTACTGCTGATCTTGTAGAGTCAGAGGAATATCTCCCTAATGCCATCCCTTATCACTCTATGCATACACCTGCCTTACATTTACCTCTCACCCCAGAGGAAATTCACTGTGATTCAAAAGCTTCAACCACAACAACAAATGCAATACTCTGAGCCTAAAACTCCCCTTCTGAGCTCACTATCCCCTATTAAAAACCCGGTCAAGCAAAAAACACAATTGGACTTAAATTCTCAATTGTAATCTAAAGGAGGCCTAGATAAATTCCACACCACCAACTAGAGATGAACACATCGAAGTGAAATTAGAACTGAATTTCAGGAAATATTCGATTCACATCAAATCTGGATTTCCTCACGATTTCCTCAAATCAAGTGTTTTTTTTCTAAAATGGCTGCTGTACATGTTAGGAAATGGGGCAAGGAACTCTGGGAATGTGGGATCGCCCACAATGCCATGTGTGCAGCCAATGAGCCGCCAGCTCTGTGATGTCAAAGCCCTATAAATATCTTGGTTTCAGGCATTTTCCATTGTACTTAGTGCAGGGAGAGACGTCAGCAGGCACTAGGGAAAGTGGTAGAAAAAAAATAATTCTGCAGTAATCTGTTATAAAGCCTTTTTTTGGCTTTTATTAGTGGGGGAAAAATAGGTGGCTTATTTGCCCTTGTGAGCTGAAAATTACATACCTCATTGCCCTGAATTAATTTCCTTTTCATTTACTTACTTGATCTAGCAGTATGTCAGACAGAGAAATGACAGGCCCTGCACAGAGGATGGGCACAGACCTACATGTTTCTGGTGCAGGTACAGGTCACAGCAGACTAAGGGGATGTGGCAGCAGGGGTCACTTCCAGAGGCCTGAACTCCCCGTGTCAGCTAGCGGTTGTGTCTTGACCAGCAACCCAGTAGTTCAAGAATGTTTGACTCGGTCACCCACTTCATCCCAAGTCACATCAGATACCCCCAGCCAAGAAGCAGGCCCTGTGCCCTCACCTGTCCTCAACCTGCCTCTGTCCTTTTAAGTTCCCTCTGCCAGAGAAATACTCTATGCTGTGGGTTCAGCTCCACTATACAGTAAGTATGAGCTACTAGAGGACAGTCAGCAGTTACTGCCCACTCAAGATCTGGAGGAGACATCCACCGATCCCTTTGGTAGGAGGGCAGGTAGTGATGAGGAGAGTGGCATGGGAGCTAGTGTTGTAAGTGGTCAGACTCCTGGCTCAGAGACCGCTGAGGAAGACATTAGTGTCATGCAGCCAGTACTCATTGATGATGTAGCCGATCGCAATTGAGAGCCATGTGTCGGTGGGGTTTCATCATCTTTGGGAGAAGAAGGTGACAACTTGCGCATGAGGCAGTGGTGGAGCCAGCAAGTCAATAGCGTGGCTGGGAGTCAGCAGTGGGAGGTTGGTAGTCAAACGTGCCCAGGGCAGACCACCTGCTTTGCAGCAACCTATCTACCTGGAAAGCAGTGGTGCAGGGACTCACGGAAGCAGTGGTGGTAGAGTGTATCACCTACTCGGCAGTGTGGCAGTTTTATTTAAGCCACCAATGTGGTGGTCCAGCCAGCCACAGCAACTGTTGCATCACCCAACAGTACGCACCCCATTTCAGGCAGTCAAAGTTCCACAACCTCAGTGGACAGAAGCTGTGTCTTTCCCATCATCTGCTGGCCCTGATACTCCTGCTTCTCCAGCTCCTAGTCAGTCATTGCGTCATCAATCGATCACCGAAGCGTTTTCAAAGAGGCAACAGTATGCGTGCACTCATCCAATGGTGCAGAAGCTGAACATGCTCCTGTCCAAGTTGCTGGTGCTGCAGACTCTTCCCTTCCAAGTTGTGGATTCTGCACCTTTCAGAGAACTGATGGCTTGTGTTGACCAGAAGTGGACAGTCCCAAGCCATCATTTCTGCCAAAAAGGCAGTATCAGCCCTGCACAAATATATAGAACAGAAGGCGGGCCAGTCCTTGAGCCTGTCGGTGTCTGCCAAAGTGCATGGCAGCATCAACGTGTGGAGCTGTAACTAAAGCCAAGGACAATATATGTCCTTTACGGCCCACTGGGTAAATTTGGTTCCTACCCAGACACATCAGCAACTTGGAAAGGTGACGCTTCCACCTCCACCTCCATGTTCTCATGCCATTGGTCCTGCAACAATGTCAGCCTCATCCTCCGTTGTGTCTTCAGCCATTGCAATGATCATTCACAGTACTCCTCCAGCATACCACATGTGTAGGGTACGGTGGTGTCAAGCTATTTTACATCTCGTTTGCCTGGGCAAATGGAGTCACACAGGGAAGGAATTGCTGCATATCCTTCATCAATAAATCAAATCCTGGCTTTCTACACGACAACTAAAAATCAGAACAACCATCAATGGGAAGAACATGGTGTCAGCGCTGTGTCAAGGGGGGTTGAGCCATGCACCCTGCATGGCGAAAGTGTTCAATCTGGTTGTCAAGCGCTTCCTTAAGTCTTCCACCCATCTCCAATACATTCTAAAAATGGCCAGGAAACTTTGCATGCACCTTGAGGTGCAGTGGAAAAATGGCTTTCCCCAACATAGGCTGATATGCGACGTTTCCACCCATTAGAATTCCACCCTCCATATGTTGGGCCAACTGTATGAGCAGAGAAAGGCCATAAATGATTTTTTCATGATCCAAGCAGACAGTGATACTCACCTGTTTAACTTCAATATTAGCCAGTGGCAGCTAATGCGTGACACCTGCTGCTTGCTCATGCCCATTGGGGAGGCCACTTAATTTTTCAGTCACCAGGACTACAGGATGAACAACGTCATCTTACTAATTCATATCCTTGAAAAGATGCTGTTAATTCTGGCTGGTCAGGGGACTGGAGACATGGTACCTACGTATGTCTCATGGCCACATGAACCTTTTGGGGGCTGAACTGGAGGAGGACATTGGAGCACAAGCAATGTGTATCAAAATGGGTGGTTTTTCTACACAGGTGACAGGAGAAGAGGAGAAGGAGCAGCCAGAAGAGCAAAAGAGAGATGAGTAAGATGAAACAGATGACCCAGACACACAGTGGCAGTATGCAGTGGAGATGAATGCAGGGAGAACCTCTGAGTCTCTTGCAAGCAAGCATATTTAAAGATAACACCAAAGGAAAGGAAAACTACCCAAAATATGCAGGTTACATAAAACATTTCTAAAATTTTGATAACTTGTCTTAATATTATGGAACAGGCAATAGACTCCACGGGGCCCAATGAATGCTCAAAATTCAAGCTTTTGCACAGGTCCAAGACCCTGCCATGGTTGTCTTTTTGGTCAGCATGGTTAGCTTTCCCCCTGGCTGTCCCTCTCTCCATTTGAAAGAGAGTCATCCTCTTCCTCTTCAAGTTTAGGAGTCCCAGTTACTCCACCATAATAACCCTGACTCATATTTGGATCCTCGTCCAGTTCCACTGGAAGCTGTTCTTCCTTTTTCTTCCCTTGTTGCTGAACATGTTTCCTGTAAGATATAATAAAGGGATCATATTGCTGCAACTGCTCCTTCTGAAAAATTTGTTGACCTCCTCAAAAGTTCTTGCGAAGCCAATGCAATTCCCTCATGAGCCTCCAATGACAGATTTCAAATTAACACATTGCCCCTGTGGTTTGCTGCATGAAATTATCATTATCACCACCTTCTACTTTTTACACAGATGCATGTTTCAAGTGGAGTTCCACCGAGTTGGAATATCTCAGGTAAGGCAGTGCAAAAGCAGATCCTTTTGTCACTGAAAATCAAGCATTGTGTATTTTGCAACAAAATATACTTTTTCTGGCTATGAGAAGCATTTTTTTAAAGTTACTATACATGTTAATAAAGTGGCACACCAATAGATTCAGCACATGCTCCATACAGGGAAAATGTGCAACAAAATTAGTGCCATTGAGTCTAGCAATAATGCCCAGTTGCAATTGGCGATTGGCAATTGGATATAGTGGAGTAACTGCTCCACTGTGTGGCTTTGCAAAACCAGGCTCATTAACTGTAACAACACATTGCAGTGTTGTACCTTTCACCCTTGAAATGAGGGAGGAAGTGTGAAAGCAATTCCTTGTCCTGGTGAATATGGGGAGGATCAAGAGGAGGCAGATAGGCCTTGCATAGTGATGGAACTAAGCCTGCACAAAAGCAGTGAAACTAGCACCTGGTCTTGCTACATTTCTGAACTGTAGCCATGTATTCACCTTGTTGATATAGATGTGAACCTAGCCTCTCTGCTTTCTGAGGCAAACTATAGAAAGGTGCCCCTTCTCCCAAAAAAATATATGCACATGATACATGACCCTTTCTTGCCCCCCCCACATGGTACACAACCACCTTTTTTTGCTCCCCACACAGTATGATCCCCTTTTTTGCCTCCCCCACAGTATATAACACCCTTTTCTTGGCCCCACACAGTATAGTGCCTACTTTTTTTGGCCCCCCACAGTATATGATTCCCTCTTTTTATGGACCCTTAGCAGTATATCACCCCTTTCTATGCCACTCCTCCAAGTATATGACAGGGGGAGGGCATCATCTTTTTTATGTTTTGTTGCTATAAGTAGTGTCCAATACTTTTTACTCACTTGTGAATGCTCCTGTGCAGGTTGGCTCTGCTGCTGTCTCCAGGGTCTTTTAGCTCACGTTGAAGAACAGTAGGATGTTGGATATAGCGCCCTGGTGTCCTTCAGCGCTGTGACATCAGTGCAGCACTGCCTAGAGGTGACAGTGGAGCCAGCCTGCAGAGGAGTCACAGGAGAGTAAAAAATATCTGCCACTGGTTATTGTAATAATTCAATAAGTAATGGCCAATTATAAAAATAAATATTGCCCCCCAATTTATTCCATGAGGCGCCCCTGGGATGTGTATTCTTGTATTCAACATGGGTAGCTGTTAAAATCCAGGAAAATACTCCAGCCAAATCAATGTTTTCGTACATTCATTTTGACATAGCAGTATTTTTAATTTTACTAATTATAAAAAAAGATTATTTACAAACCCAGTTATGGTCTCAGTGAAAAGATAACATACAATTAAATCATTTTTTATTAAAGTGGTCATTTCTTGTTCTAACTCTGTTTCCAGTTTGCCTCCTTCAAGTTTTTTTTTTTTCTGGGATTTGTGATATAACCTGAAAAATGTCTGCCCCTGAATACATTCTTGCCTTGTCCCTCGATTGCTAATTTCATTTCATGGACTGTTCTCTTGATTGATCCTTGGTTGCATCTATGATTGTGCACTAGTTTTTCGAAGATGACGATGGTCCGGTTTTTCTATGGTGACTGTGACCAGGGGGCCCTAGAAGACGAGACCCACTTCCTGCTACACTGCACCAAATACTCAGTTGTGAGGGCCGTCTACTACCAAAGACTCTCTGCCCACATCCCAGACTTCATATCTGCAGATGAGAAGAGGAAACTCTACATCCTACTGGGAGAAGAAGAGGCCACTGTGGAGATCGCTGCCCAATACGTGTCCAGATGTCACCAAACAAGAGGAAGATGAGACTCCACGGACTGTTATATTTATCCCAATACACCCGCCCCACCCCACCCCCACCTCCCCATATAGCGGTCACCAACTAAGAGGAAGATGAGACTCCATGGACTGTTATACCCCAAACCATCCGCCCCGCCCCACCCCACCTCCCCATATAGCGGTCACCAACTAAGAGGAAGACGAGACTCCACGGACTGTTAAACCCCAAACCACCCTCCCCCCCATACCCACCACTCACCCACCCGAATCCAACTCCCCCCTCCCCCCACTTTACTAGCTTTGGCAATGCCAAATATCTATTCGGACATGCCAATAAAGCTTGTTTGATTTGATTTGATTTGATTTGACTGTGACCCAGTTCTACTACTGTGGACTATGCTTCAGTCCTGAAATAATGTCTACCCTCTGGTCCTGCTACTTTGCAATTAAAAACTCAAGTATTTTTCAACTACAAACTGAACACAGGTATTCCACAACTAAAAGCCCAGATCTGCTGCTACTCAAATACAAGCTCAGCTGCACTACTTTTCAGTTACGAACCCCACTCTGTTGCATTACAGTTATAACAAAGTGCTGAGTCTTTACTGTTAGCTCCTGGACAGTATGGCTTCTTCACTGACGGTTTCTGTATGTCACCTCTCTACTTGTACTTGTCACTTTAAATATTATGTTGATAAGTTGTAAACATTTCCTCTGTATATATTAGAAAAACAAAATTTACAAGAGATTTTTTTATAAATAAGACTAAAGCCCAATGCACAACTTCCTACAAAATCGATCCGCACTCCTGGGATACCCTTTTAAAATTTAGCTTTTAATGTATCAGTGGGTATACAAAATAACAAAATAATACAAAAAATGAAGGTGAAAAACACACGTAAGTGATTCAAAACCCAACCTAAAGTCCATTGTCTTTATACATCCTGTCATGCTAAAACCTTTCTCCAAATTTTACTTTTTTTTATATGATCGTATTTTTAATAGCCCAAAGTAAAGATGTAATGGGACCAATGCGAAAATGAAATAAAAAAAAAAATAAATAAAAAAAAAAAATAATAATAATAATAATAAAAAAAAAACATTACAAAAGTAAAATATAAACAGGATTCTTGAAATGGAGACTCTGAAGAATATTATTAGTTTTCACTAGTGTTTTATGAAATGTCTTATACAGCTCTTCTCTTTCTGCATTGTCTGGATTTCTTTCGAGCCACAAAGCACCTTGCTATGCAACACTGAGTTAAGACAGTATCAATCTTTATAAATGCTTTTATTGCAACTTAGATGCAATTTCATCGTGCCCTATAATTAGATGTCATGCCCTAAAGCTGAGCTGACTAAGACTTTATAGAAAGGTAAAACACTTCACTGTTTCTAAGTGAAACCAATTTCTTATGGATACTGTTTTTACAATTCTGTTTTGCCACCAAATTTGATAAAAGGACTAAAAAAATACCCCAATTCATTTCATGTTTTGCAAACCCAAATTTTATTTACTCAAAATATATATGATTTCTGGTTTGTAAATTGTGTTTTTTTTATTTCAGTATCACAAAATCAGCAAATAACAAGTGCTGATTTCTTAACAGCCAATGAACACTGAGGATTTGAGCCATGGTAACCTTATCATTTTGCATAAAAAGGGTCCATTCACACGGAGTAACGTGCCGCGTGATGTGGCACGTATACAGCATGTGAGACTTTGTGCGCCGTAAAAGCTCTCATTGATTTCAATGGGAGCCTGGATCGTATACGCCGCAAAATCACAGCCGCAAAATAATGCGGCATATACGATCCAGGCTCCCATTGAAATCAATGGGAGATTTTACGGCGTGCAAAGTCTCACACACCGTATACGTGCCACATCACGCGGCATGTTACTCCGTGTGAATGGACCCAAATAATGATTTATTAACCCTTTAAGGATGTAGGGTAATTTGTACATTAATGGTAGGCGACTTTTTTCATAGTTTCCTTCCCTGCCTTCCAAAATTCATGACATTTAAATGTTTTCAATTACTTTATTTTTATATTCTTTGTGTGATGAGTTGTACTTGAATTATGCACCATTTTGGGGTTATCTGTAATACTTTGATTAACTTTTTTAAAATGTTTTTTTGGGGGGTTCATGTGAAAAAAAAATTCTATCATTTTTTGGGTTTTATGGTATTCACTCTACATTAAAAATGACATGGCAACTTGGTCCAACATTACGATTGCAGGTATACTATATTTATATTGGTTTTATTATATTTTACAGCTTTTACATATAAAAGGTCACTATTTGAAAATTAACAATTTTTCTGGGGTCACCATATTCTGACATGTATAACTTTTTACTCTTTTGTTAAAGAGGACCTTTCATGTCTTCATCAATGTGTGGTATTATACACTACTAGAATTTAGTCAATACCTGTCACAGATCTAAGTGCCCAAGACATGGCCACGTCCTTCAAAGAAAAAAATCGACAATCTCTGTCAGGAAATAACTCAATGTCAGCAGTATTAGTCTCCTTCCTTAACTTACTGCTCATTGTGAATTCTCATTCTTTGACCCAGTAACAGAAGACAAGTCTCTCAGCTCCTTTCTTCATCTCACTTTACTATTTGCACAAGTGATCCTATCCATCACACCTCTTCTGGTATCTGTCCCCTGCTGTTACAACTCACTTTAGTAAAATTTTTAATGTTGTTCTTTCTCTTCTGGAATCTTTTCCTCCTCTTTCAATCATGCTGTCATATCCCCACTACTAAAAAAAATCTTCCCTCGATTCATCTTGTGCTATTAACTATCAACCCATCTCAAAGCTCCCCTTAATTTCTAAATTCATAGAATGCTTGGTCTATTCCCACTATTTCTCTGATATCTCTCTTCCGGACTCCTTACAATCAGGATTTTCTGCGCCACAGTATACAGAAACGGCCCTTATAAAAGTCTCCAAGAATTTCCTGACAGCTAAATCTAATGGGAACTCTGGGGGGGTATGGCCTGTGCTGCATGAGGAAGGACACAGAGACTGAAAGCTCCTGCTTCCCAAGCTACATCTATCTCCATGCAGCAGCCTAACTGAACTGACCATTAGTTAAATTGCCTCAGGGGCTTCCCCCAGCCCTCCATCCATCTAGCTTCCTTCTGTAAGTCTGCCAGCTCCCACTGTGGATCTCCTCAGAGATAGAACCCTCTATACTGCTGGCAAGTTCTGCTATTATTTACTTGTACCTCAGTTACTTCCTGGCTATTACTGGCATTCTCTGATAAATACATTACTTCAGAATAATTTGGGATTCCTCCCCCCCTCACCTACTCTGGTTTATTCATTACTCGACTTCTAATGGACTAGGACCTGCTGGGTCCAACTGACACAATGATGGACTTTCTCTATGCTTAAAGGGGTTGGCCACTTTATAACTAATATTCTGTAATGTGTAGCCCAAAGATAAATAATAAACTTACTCATAGACATTCATTTTCTATTCTACTTCTGTGTGTTTATTTTTGAAGCCACGCCCCCCGCTTACCTGGCTCTCTGACACTCCTCCTCTGACCACTGAGCTCGTGACATGGAGGGGCATGTGACCCAGCTTGACCATGTGTCTGTGCCTGCTCTGCTCTTCTGCCTGGTCTTTCACTACTCAGCAAGGACCTGTCTGACGTCACAGTCACATGACTCTAGTCTTGTTACTGGGTAGGCGTGTCTGTGCTTGCAAGAAGGTCCTTGAACAATGTAGAAAAGTTGTATCCTAATGCAGTGGAGGAACCTGCAGAGATGTGAGGTGCCTGGTGTAATGTGGGGATGTGAAAGATGTGGGCTGCACTGTGTAGTGTGGGTGAGATGTAGGGTGCATCATGTGGAGGGGAGGACAAATCTGGGGGATAGATCTGGGCTGCATTGTGTAGTGGGGGGTGAGAGATGTAGGGTGCATGGAGTACTGTGGGGGGGATAAGATCTTGGGTGCATGGTGTACTATGGAGTAAGAGTTGTCGGGTGCGTGTTGTAGTGTGGAGGTGGAGAGATGTGGGGTGCATTGTATAATGTGGGGTGTAGTGTGTACTATGGGGGGAGAGTTGTGGGGTGCATGGTGTACTATGGAGGAGAGATGTGGGGTGCATAGTAGAGAGGCACATGGAGAGCTAGGGGGTGGTTGTATGCTCCTTGCACTGAAGGTACATTCAGGAAGAGGGGGGGTTTGGCGATGTACAAGAGGCTCATGAAGAATGGAGGAATCTTTCATATCTGTGTTAGGGCTAGTTCACACGGGGACATAGAGGTAGAACTTGACAGCGGAATTCACGTCATAATCCGCCTCCATACAATGATAGTCTACTGTATATAGAGGGCTTGCTTTTTTTTCCACTAGCGTTTTTTACGCTAGGCGAAAAAAGAAGCGATATGACCTTCAGGCATTTTCCGCCTGAAGAAAGCAATAGAAGTGAATGGAAATCGCAAAACGCACATTTTTTACCGCACTTTTTTTTGTAAAAAAAACGTGTGGTAAACATGTGACGCATTTTTTGCGGCCCGTTCTCTTTTAAGGGATGGGAAAACTGCCTGGCCTTGTTGGAAGTGGTTTTTACAAAAAAAACGCTCCACAAAAAGCAGGCCAAGGTCCAAAAAGCACTTCCTAATTAGCCACACATAATTTACGTGTGAACTAAGCCTTAGGTTTGCATGAGAGGCACAAAGAAACTCTGGAATACACTGCAGTTTTTGCCATGCTGTTCCCACCATGTTGGGCTTCGGCCATAAAAGACACATTGGGAGCTGTGTGAAAGTTGTTTGGAGTGTTCTGAGCTGTGGAGTGCTTATTAACACTATGGGGGTGCACTAGAAAGATATAGAATGCTTGTCTGGGGGTGCACAGGAAATATATGGCTATTGGTGAAATAACTGCTAGCAGTGCGGGGGTAAACTTACAGGGGCTCTCTGCGACAAGTTATCCCCTCCCTTTTGTGTATCTTGCAAGGGGGGGTCATAAGAATTTGAACTTTTCTCTGGAATTTGGACTGGTGAGGACCTGGTCCTTCTGAAGTAGGGGATTTAGCCATTTTACTGTGAGCTACTTCAGTTCAGATCCTGACCACTAGGGGGGAAAAAGGTCCTGACCAGTAATGGGAAATAGATCACACTGACGCGGCTAGTACTATAAGTGATAAGGACCAGGTCCTTACTGAGTATAGTATTTAGTCACAACCCTATTGTAATCGATGGTGTCCGTTGGCATTTTATTGATTAGTCCATTTGAATTTAGTGCTAAAGAAGGTGTTTTGGGGCTCCTTTCATATTGGATGAATCATAGCGGCCCTCAGCGGCTATTATTTGTGCAGGACCCCTAGGATTCAGCCCTGTATTGTGACAGTGACAGCCATTGTGAGCGCATTCTGCTAGCCGGAGGTGCTGAGGTGAATGAAGCTGTGTGATCACATCCTATGTGTGGGTAGCGCTGTGATGCGCCTCAGCCTGGAATGTAGGCCAGGAGTTTTACTTTCAGTTTATTGATGTCCCACCCACACAGGCCGGCTGAGCTCACACTGCAAAATCTCATTTTAATGGGGGAACAGGTAAGATAAATTTCATTTTTACAGCACATTTGTCCTATAACCATCTTTCTGAGTTGCCTGGGGCACTGTGGTTTTTTCAGCTTAAGGGTGGCCAACCCCTTTAACTAACCGTCCCATCATTTCGCCCACAGCGGCTCACTGCATTCTAGCCCGCAACCTACTGCCTCATACAGTTAATTTCACCCGATCAACTACCTTTCTTGTTTTTCAGTGTGTTTCCCCTCTGCAGACATGACTAGAAGGAAGTCTTCCTCATCTGGGGCTCCTAGGAAGCTGACAGAATTTTTTACTCAGCATACAGTCCAATGACTGTATTCAGTTTGATATATCTAATAACCGATGGACACAGTAATATTTCAGGATTGAAATGAGTAGAGATGAGAGAACACTAAAATGTCTGAGGTTCGAAATCCGATTCGAACAGCCGCACACTGTTCGGCTGTTCGAACGGATTTCGAACCCCATTATAGTCTATGGGGGGAAATGCTCGTTTCAGGGGTACGCAAAATTCGATAAAATCATACTTACCAAGTCCTCGAGTGACGGTCGGGCTGGATTCCCCTTGAAGTCTTCTCCCGGCGCAGTGCCTCCGCAGCGTCTTCTGGCTGGAATTCACTCTGCCTAGGCATCGGGGCCTAGGAAGAGCCGACTGCGCATGCACGGTCGGCTCTGCCCGGACCGATGCCTGAGCAGAGCCAATTGCGCATGCGAGGGCATGCCCTCGCATGCGCAGTCGGCTCTGCCTAGGCCGGATGCCTAGGCAGAGTGAATTCCAGCCGGAAGACACCACGGGGACGCTGCACAGAGAAGACTTCTAAAGGTAAGAGAAGAACCAGCGTTGATTGGCAGAATGTACAGCATTTTGCCAATCAACGTTGGTTCTGCATCGAACCTTAAACTTCGAACAGCTAGTAGTGTTCGATCGAGTATGAGTATTTCGAATACCGTAATATTCGATCGAACACCTACTCGATCGAACACTACTCGCTCATCTCTAGAAATGAGGTTTATTGTACTAACAGAAAATGTGCAATGTGCTTTAAACCAAAATTTGACCAGTGCAAAAGTATGGGCACCTCAACAGAAAAGTGAAATGAATATTTAGTAGATCCTCCTTTTGCAAAGATAACAGCCTCTAGTCACTTCCTGTAGCTTTTAATCAGTTCCTGGATCCTGGATGAAGGTATTTTGGACCATTCCTCTTTACAAAACAATTCAAGTTCAGTTAAGTTTGATGGTCGCCGAGCATGGACAGCCCGCTCTCAAATGATCTGAAAACAAAGATTGTTCAACATAGTTGTTCATGGGAAGGATACAAAAAATTGTCTCAGAGATTTAACCTGTCAGTTTCCACTGTGAGGAACATAGTAAGGAAATGGAAGACTACAGGGACAGTTCTTGTTAAGCCCAGAAGTGGCAGGCCAAGAAAAATATCAGAAAGGCAGAGAAGAAGAATGGTGAGAACAGTCAAGGACAATCCACAGACCACCTTCAAAGAGCTGCAGCATCATCTTGCTGCAGATGGTGTCACTGTGCATCGGTCAACAATACAGTGCACTTTGCACAAGGAGAAGCTGTATGGGAGAGTGATGAGAAAGAAGCCGTTTCTGCAAGCACGCCACAAACAGAGTCGCCTGAGGTATGCAAAAGCACATTTGGTCAAGCCAGCTTCCTTTTGGAAGAAGGTCCTGTGGACTGATGAAACAAAGATTGAGTTGTTTGGTCATACAAAATGCATGGCGTCCAAAAATAACAGCATTTCAAGAAAAACACTTGCTACCCACTGTAAAATTTGGTGGAGGTTCCATCATGCTTTGGGGCTGTGTGGCCAATGCCGGCACCGGGATTCTTGTTAAAGTTGAGGGTCGCATGGATTCCACTCAGTATCAGCAGATTCTTGAGAATAATGTTCAAGAATCAGTGACAAAGTTGAAGTTACACCGGGGATAGATATTTCAGCAAGACAATGATCCAAAACACCGCTCCAAATTGACTCAGGCATTCATGCAGAGGAACAATTACAATGTTCTGGAATGGCCAACCCAGTCCCCAGACCTGAATATCATTGAACATCTGTGGGATGATTTGAAGCGGGCTGTCCATGCTCAGCGACCATCAAACTTAACTGAACTTGAATTGTTTTGTAAAGAGGAATAGTCCAAAATACCTTCATCCAGGATCCAGGAACTGATTAAAAGCTACAGAAAGTGACTAGAGGCTGTTATCTTTGCAAAAGGAGGATCTACTAAATATTAATGTCACTTTTCTGTTGAGGTGCTCATACTTTTGCACTGGTCAAATTTTGGTTTAATTCATATTGCACATTTTCTGTTAGTACAATAAACCTCATTTCAATCCTGAAATATTACTGTGCCCATCAGTTATTAGATATATCAAACTGAAATGGTGGTTGCAAACACCAAAATATTTAGAACTAAAAATGATTAAGATTAATAGGGGTGCCCAAACTTTGTCATAGGACTGTACCTCTGACAGTCAGCCAACTTTGGGATCAGATTTCCGCCCGCGAGCTGCTACTCCAGTTACTGCAGCCTCATCCTCACAGGATTCTATGGACTCTACTGAGGGCTCCCTGATTCCCGTTGCTGCTTCAGGTAGCACTACAGAAGGTAACAAGAGGGGCCATAGCGCCTCGCCTACTGCTTCCCCATCTGGCAAAGGGCCTGCATTCAAAAGGAATACTAAATCACATGCCTCTGCTTCTACCACTGTCCCTGAGATGGACCCTGTAGATCTCTCTGATTTCCTGGCATCATCAGATCCGGTCACTTGTGACACCTTGAAAGGCATGTTGGTCCTAGGGTTCACTAGAAGTGTTAATGCTCTAATGGAGAAGCTTCAGGGCAACGTTGATGCGCTGGGTGAGAGAACGGACCACATTGAACAAAAAATGGGAGAATTTTCCACAGCGCATAATGAGCTAGTGGACGCACACAGTGATCTGGAGGCAGAGATCCATTGGCTTAAGCTTAAAGTGTCAGACGCCGAAAACCATTCCAGGCAGACAACATTAAGATCAGAGGCATATCGGAGGAGATTGCTTCCACTGACCTCCCTGGGTATATAAAACACCAATTCAAAAAGAGGGTGGTGTTAGTGTCCCGGATGTTAAAAAATACTATATAGCAACTATTCTAGAAAACTATGGGGATGGTCACCCAGCACTGCCGGGTGTAGATGGAGTGAAGTGGAAGGGTCAGTCTTGGACTTCCCCCTGGCGGGCCTACTTTGTCCCAGAGGGTCCCCCCAGGAAAGAAATTTCCTCCTACTGGCTTTAAAAGCCTCAGTGTGGTCTTGGAATTACCTATGCTCTCATGTGTCGAAGAAGAATTTATCACCCCTATCAGATTTACCGTTAGCTTACTTGTCCGCGCTCCTTCCCCATTTAGATCTGAGGAAGTGGGTTGAGAGTGGTATATGCAAGGTGGAACAACTTTATTCAGGGGAACACCTTAAGTCATTCCTTTTGCTGAGGGATGAATTCTTACTTCCTCAAAGCGATTTCTTCAAATATCTCCAAGTTAGGCATTTCTAGGACAGCCATTGGCCCTGTATTTCCCAAACTGGCTCTCCGCCTGTGGCGGCTGCATGCTGAGGTCAGGGGAGGGTCCTCAGCATTCTACAAACTCCTAAACACCGCTTCTGAGCAGTCTATGCCAACTTGCTTGTCTCATTGGGAATCTGATCTTAACCGGACGATTCCTCTCCAGAACTGGTACTCAGCCTTAGCGTTTGTCAGGAAAATTTCCAGGGGGGTCGCCCACTGGGAAATGGCCTGCAAGATTGCTCTTAGATGGTACTGAACCCCGACCCAACTGGCACATATCTCCCCCTCCCACACTAATCTCTGCTGGAGAGGCTGTGGCGCCATTGGTACTATGCTACACATGTGGTGGGAATGCCCTCTGGTTTTGGCCTTCTTGAACACTGTTTTCCAATTCATGTCCCAACTGTCTGGTATTCCACTGCAACCGTCCCCGGGTTTAGCACTTTGTTTTCTTGACACAGCAAATCTTCCAGATTCTCTGAGTACCGTTTTGGGTCAGATTGCTCGCCATTGGAAGACCACATCATGTTATAATATAGCAGAGCTCATTCAACAGGTGCACCTGGCCTTCTACCTGAAATGGTTGCTAGCCTCTAAGAATCACTACTATCATAAAATGAGTAAGAAGTAGTCCCTTTGGTTCAACTATACTGCACGTGAGAATATGTCTCTGGGAGATGGAAATACTTCCTGATAGTCTTATTGCTCCCTAGTACACTTACTCCCAGTCTCAGTCCTTTTGTCTTTTTGTACAGATGTTTAGGGTATGATTCTGAGCTATGACTTAACCTTTACTTTGGTTCTAGTTCCGTTATTCTCTTTTTCCCCACATTAGAAGGGCCTACTATATTTTATCACATCATTTTACCATTATTGTACATTTTTCTGTGCTATTGAGGTATCCTTCGTTGCCTTCTGGGTGTACTTATTTCCTCGACTAGATTACCTTGTTTTCTGTTTTGGCTCCTCCTCCCTGTGTTGTAGTTCCTTTGTTTTTATACGACTGAAAAGCTGTATGTATATTTTGTTTCAATAAAAATTATATTTGAAAAAAAAACTATTCACTTCTTCTGGATCTCTCACCACCATTTGACACTGTAGACCACCAACTCCTTCTCACTATACTCCACTCTACTGGCCTCAGGGACACCACTATCTCATGGTTTTCCTCCTATATTGCTGACAGATCATTTAGCATTTGCTTGTGCTATTTCTTCTCCTCTGCCCCTTGCGGTTGGGGTTCTTCAGAGCTTAGTCCTAGGCCCCTTCCTCTTCTCTTGTTACACAGTCCAATTGGACATACCATCAGTAGATTTGGCTTTCAATACCATCTTTATGCTGATGACACCTAGCTATATACCTTATTCCATAACATAATCCCTGCACTAATACAGAATACCAATGATTGTCTCTAACATTATGCCTTGTCTTTAATTGAAACGGAATATTTCAAAGATTGAACTTCTTGTGTTCCCTCTATCCACTAACTGACCTAACCCTGATATCTCCATTTATGTCTGTGGTCTTCCTATTACACAGAGGCAGCATGCTCACTGTCTGGTGGTTGTATTTGACTAAGATCTCACCTTTACCCCACATATTCAGGTACTTGAACACTCTTACCACCTGCACCTCAAAAACATCCCTAGAATTCATGCTTTCCTCACTGTGGAAACAACAAAAACCCTCATTGTCACTCAGATTCTCTCTCGTCTTCTCTGTTGCAATTCTCTTCTAATTGGGCTTTCTCTTACTAAACTCTACAATCTGTACCACTGTATCTGTACAGACTCATTTTTCTGTCAAACCAGTACACAGATGCATCTACCTTGTTCCAGTCATTGCACTGGTTGCCCATCCCCCACAGAATACAATATAAAATTATCACACTCACTCACAAATCTTCCATAGTGATGCACCTTCATATATCCTTCCCTGTCATTGTTTACCACCATATTTGTCCTCTGCCTAATGACCTTAGACTTGCATTCTCTGTTATCCCAACATCCCACTCCCATCTGTGTGTGACAGGAGGAGTAGATGGAGGGATGGTTGGGTGTAGTGTAGAGCTGTGTGTGTGACAAGAGAGTAGATGGAGGGGTGGTTGGGTGTAGTGCAGAGCTGTGTGGTTGTGACAGGAGGAGTAGATGGAGGGGTGGTTGGGTGTAGTGCAGAGCTGTATGTGTGATAGGAGCAGTAGATGGAGGGATGGTTGGGTGTAGTGCAGAGTTGTGTGTGACAGGAGGAGTAGATAGAGGGATGGTTGGGTTTAGTGAAAAGCTGTGTGTGTGACAGGAGGAGTAGATGGAGGGATGGTTGGGTGTAGTGCAGAGCTGTGTGTGTGACAGGAGGAGTAAGTAGAGGGATGGTTGGGTGTATTGCAGAGCTGTGTGTGTGACAGGGGGAGTAGATTGAGGGATGGTTGGGTGTAGTGCAGAGCTGTGTGTGTAACAAGAGGAGTAGATGGTGGGATGGTTGGGTTAGTGCAGAGCTGTGTATGTGACAGGAGGAGTAGATGGAGGGATGGTTGGGTGTAGTGCAGAGTTGTGTGTGTGACAGGAGGAGTAGATGGAGGGATAATTGGGTGTAGCAGAGCTCAGCGCACAGCCAGCTCTGCTACATCTTGGCCTAGGAATGCATTGACCAGCGTTGATTGGGTTAGCTAGGGATTACCTTTATTTAGGTGGGAATGTTACTCAGCTTCTGATATGCACGAGCTGACTTTTTCCCATAGGAATGCATTGACCAGCGTTGATTGGCCGAATGCCATACAGAGTACAGCATTCGGCCAATCAACGCTGGTTCTGCCGGAGGAGATGGAGTTTAAGATCGGTCCACAGCGAATTCATTCTGGTCCGATCTTAGACTCCGCCTCCTCAAAGACAAGCCTCCGGCAGAACCAGCGTTGATTGGCCGAATGCTGTACTCTGTATGGCATTCGGTCAATCAACACTGGTCAATGCATTCCTGTGGGAAAAAGTCAGCTCGCGCATATCGCAAGCTGACAGGGATCCCGACATAATACAGTGACTTGGGCATGTTAAATGCCCCCAGCTATGCTTCCCCTGCTGTCCCAGTTACATTCGAGATCTTGAGAGTGTTGGCATAATTTCCTGGGGTGTGATAGTGGACTTGGTGACCCTCCTGAGTCGAATGGTGGGTTCCCCTGAAACGAAGCATTTTTCCCCTAGACTATAATGGGGTTCGATATTCGTTCGAATAGTCGAATATTGAGGGGCTATTCGAAACGAATATCGAATATTTTACTGTTCGCTCATCTCTATTTGATATGTTAATTTTTCGACACATTATAATATCTCATATTGTCTGTTCCTGCATCTTCTGGTTTGCAAAGTGCTGTGATATATGTTAGCACTAAAGAAATAAAGGTATTATTATTATTAGAGATGAGCGAACACTAAAATGTTCGAGGTTCGAAATTCGATTCGAACAGCCGCTCACTGTTCGAGTGTTCGAATGGGTTTCGAACCCCATTATAGTCTATGGGGAACATAAACTCGTTAAGGGGGAAACCCAAATTCGTGTCTGGAGGGTCACCAAGTCCACTATGACACCCCAGGAAATGATACCAACACCCTGGAATGACACTGGGACAGCAGGGGAAGCATGTCTGGGGGCATAAAAGTCACTTTATTTCATGGAAATCCCTGTCAGTTTGCGATTTTCGCAAGCTAACTTTTCCCCATAGAAATGCATTGGCCAGTGCTGATTGGCCAGAGTACGGAACTCGACCAATCAGCGCTGGCTCTGCTGGAGGAGGCGGAGTCTAAGATCGCTCCACACCAGTCTCCATTCAGGTCCGACATTAGACTCCGCCTCCTCCGGCAGAGCCAGCGCTGATTGGCCGAAGGCTGGCCAATGCATTCCTATGCGAATGCAGAGACTTAGCAGTGCTGAGTCAGTTTTGCTCAACTACACATCTGATGCACACTCGGCACTGCTACATCAGATGTAGCAATCTGATGTAGCAGAGCCGAGGGTGCACTAGAACCCCTGTGCAAACTCAGTTCACGCTAATAGAATGCATTGGCCAGCGCTGATTGGCCAATGCATTCTATTAGCCCGATGAAGTAGAGCTGAATGTGTGTGCTAAGCACACTCATTCAGCACTGCTTCATCACGCCAATACAATGCATTAGCCAGTGCTGATTGGCCAGAGTACGGAATTCGGCCAATCAGCGCTGGCCAATGCATTCTATTAGCCCGATGAAGTAGAGCTGAATGTGTGTGCTAAGCACACACATTCAGCACTGCTTCATCACGCCAATACAATGCATTAGCCAGTGCTGATTGGCCAGAGTACGGAATTCGGCCAATCAGCGCTGGCCAATGCATTCTATTAGCCCGATGAAGTAGAGCTGAATGTGTGTGCTAAGCACACACATTCAGCACTGCTTCATCACGCCAATACAATGCATTAGCCAGTGCTGATTGGCCAGAGTACGGAATTCGGCCAATCAGCGCTGGATCTGCTGGAGGAGGCGGAGTCTAAGGTCGGACCTGAATGGAGACTGGTGTGGAGCGATCTTAGACTCCGCCTCCTCCAGCAGAGCCAGCGCTGATTGGCCGAATTCCGTACTCTGGCCAATCAGCGCTGGCCAATGCATTCTATTAGCCCGATGAAGTAGAGCTGAATGTGTGTGCTAAACACACACATTCAGCACTGCTTCATCACGCCAATACAATGCATTAGCCAGTGCTGATTGGCCAGAGTACGGAATTCGGCCAATCAGCGCTGGCCAATGCATTCTATTAGCCCGATGAAGTAGAGCTGAATGTGTGTGCTAAGCACACACATTCAGCACTGCTTCATCACGCCAATACAATGCATTAGCCAGTGCTGATTGGCCAGAGTACGGAATTCGGCCAATCAGCGCTGGCTCTGCTGGAGGAGGCGGAGTCTAAGATCGCTCCACACCAGTCTCCATTCAGGTCCGACCTTAGACTCCGCCTCCTCCAGCAGAGCCAGCGCTGATTGGTCGAGTTCCGTACTCTGGCCAATCAGCGCTGGCCAATGCATTCTATTAGCCCGATGAAGTAGAGCTGAATGTGTGTGCTTAGCACACACATTCAGCTCTACTTCATCAGGCTAATAGAATACATTGGCCAATCAGCGCTGGCCAATGCATTCTATTAGCTTGATGAAGCAGAGTGTGCACAAGGGTTCAAGCGCACCCTCGGCTCTGATGTAGCAGAGCTGAGGGTGCACAAGGGTTCAAGTGCACCCTCGGCTCTCCTACATCAGAGCCGAGGGTGCGCTTGAACCCTTGTGCAGCCTCGGCTCTGCTACATCAGAGCCGAGGGTGCGCTTGAACCCTTGTGCACACTCTGCTTCATCAAGCTAATAGAATGCATTGGCCAGCACTGATTGGCCAGAGTACGGAATTCGGCCAATCAGCGCTGGCCAATGCATCCCTATGGGAAAAAGTTTATCTCACAAAAATCACAATTACACACCCGATAGAGCCCCAAAAAGTTATTTTTAATAACATTCCCCCCTAAATAAAGGTTATCCCTAGCTATCCCTGCCTGTACAGCTATCCCTGTCTCATAGTCACAAAGTTCACATTCTCATATGACCCGGATTTGAAATCCACTATTCGTCTAAAATGGAGGTCACCTGATTTCGGCAGCCAATGACTTTTTCCAATTTTTTTCAATGCCCCCGGTGTCGTAGTTCCTGTCCCACCTCCCCTGCGCTGTTATTGGTGCAAAAAAGGCGCCAGGGAAGGTGGGAGG
Organism: Leptodactylus fuscus; assembly: GCF_031893055.1. NCBI lineage: Eukaryota > Metazoa > Chordata > Amphibia > Anura > Leptodactylidae > Leptodactylus > Leptodactylus fuscus. Next base: position 130,337,508 of record NC_134268.1, on the reverse strand, counting down.
GGAATCGAATTTTGGCGCACTTTACCACGCGGTGTTCGATTCGATTCGAACATGGCGAACACCCTGATATCCGATCGAACATGTGTTCGATAGAACACTGTTCGCTCATCTCTAGTCATGATCAATAGTGGCTATGGCATTCAGGGGTCCATCACCCCCACCATTTTATCAATCTGTCTGAGAGGTTGTCATGGCAGCCAGGATGCTGAGCGACAGAGATCAAAACAAAGTATAAAAATTCAACAAATAATAAGTTTAAAAACCCAACTATTAATTTAAAAAACACCTAACCTAATAAATTAAAAAAACATGTTGGGTATCCCGATGTGTGTCTAAGTCACCACTATCTAAAAACTATTTATCTCGTACGGTGAACGTCATAAAAAAATATTCCACAATACTCAAATTCATCACTTTTTGCACATGCGGTTTTATATATCACTAGAAAGTGGTACAGAGTGAACACTGAACAAAAAGTCATATGTACCATACACTGTTATGAGAGTCTTTTTTGATCATAATAATTAGAGATGAGTGAACAGTGTTCTATCGAACACATGTTCGATCGGATATCAGGGTGTTCGCCATGTTCGAATCGAATCGAACACCGCGTGGTAAAGTGCGCCAAAATTCGATTCCCCTCCCACCTTCCCTGGCGCCTTTTTTGCACCAATAACAGCGCAGGGGAGGTGGGACAGGAACTACGACACCGGGGGCATTGAAAAAAATTGGAAAAAGTCATTGGCTGCCGAAATCAGGTGACCTCCATTTTAGACGAATAGTGGATTTCAAATCCGGGTCATATGAGAATGTGAACTTTGTGACTATGAGACAGGGATAGCTGTACAGGCAGGGATAGCTAGGGATAACCTTTATTTAGGGGGGAATGTTATTAAAAATAACTTTTTGGGGCTCTATCGGGTGTGTAATTGTGATTTTTGTGAGATAAACTTTTTCCCATAGGGATGCATTGGCCAGCGCTGATTGGCCGAATTCTGTACTCTGGCCAATCAGTGCTGGCCAATGCATTCTATTAGCTTGATGAAGCAGAGTGTGCACAAGGGTTCAAGCGCACCCTCGGCTCTGATGTAGCAGAGCCGAGGCTGCACAAGGGTTCAAGCGCACCCTCGGCTCTGATGTAGGAGAGCCGAGGGTGCACTTGAACCCTTGTGCACCCTCAGCTCTGCTACATCAGAGCCGAGGGTGCGCTTGAACCCTTGTGCACACTCTGCTTCATCAAGCTAATAGAATGCATTGGCCAGCGCTGATTGGCCAATGTATTCTATTAGCCTGATGAAGTAGAGCTGAATGTGTGTGCTAAGCACACACACTCAGCTCTACTTCATCGGGCTAATAGAATGCATTGGCCAGCGCTGATTGGCCAGAGTACGGAACTCGACCAATCAGCGCTGGCTCTGCTGGAGGAGGCGGAGTCTAAGATCGCTCCACACCAGTCTCCATTCAGGTCCGACCTTAGACTCCGCCTCCTCCGGCAGAGCCAGCGCTGATTGGCCGAAGGCTGGCCAATGCATTCCTATGCGAATGCAGAGACTTAGCAGTGCTGAGTCAGTTTTGCTCAACTACACATCTGATGCACACTCGGCACTGCTACATCAGATGTAGCAATCTGATGTAGCAGAGCCGAGGGTGCACTAGAACCCCTGTGCAAACTCAGTTCACGCTAATAGAATGCATTGGCCAGCGCTGATTGGCCAATGCATTCTATTAGCCCGATGAAGTAGAGCTGAATGTGTGTGCTAAGCACACACATTCAGCACTGCTTCATCACGCCAATACAATGCATTAGCCAGTGCTGATTGGCCAGAGTACGGAATTCGGCCAATCAGCGCTGGCCAATGCATTCTATTAGCCCGATGAAGTAGAGCTGAATGTGTGTGCTAAGCACACACATTCAGCACTGCTTCATCACGCCAATACAATAGGGATAACCTTTATTTAGGGGGGAATGTTATTAAAAATAACTTTTTGGGGCTCTATCGGGTGTGTAATTGTGATTTTTGTGAGATAAACTTTTTCCCATAGGGATGCATTGGCCAGCGCTGATTGGCCGAATTCCGTACTCTGGCCAATCAGTGCTGGCCAATGCATTCTATTAGCTTGATGAAGCAGAGTGTGCACAAGGGTTCAAGCGCACCCTCGGCTCTGATGTAGCAGAGCCGAGGCTGCACAAGGGTTCAAGCGCACCCTCGGCTCTGATGTAGGAGAGCCGAGGGTGCACTTGAACCCTTGTGCACCCTCAGCTCTGCTACATCAGAGCCGAGGGTGCGCTTGAACCCTTGTGCACACTCTGCTTCATCAAGCTAATAGAATGCATTGGCCAGCGCTGATTGGCCAATGTATTCTATTAGCCTGATGAAGTAGAGCTGAATGTGTGTGCTAAACATTCAGCTCTACTTCATCGGGCTAATAGAATGCATTGGCCAATCAGCGCTGGCCAATGCATTCTATTAGCGTGAACTGAGTTTGCACAGGGGTTCTAGTGCACCCTCGGCTCTGCTACATCAGATTGCTACATCTGATGTAGCAGTGCCAAGTGTGCATCAGATGTGTAGTTGAGCAAAACTGACTCAGCACTGCTAAGTCTCTGCATTCGCATAGGAATGCATTGGCCAGCCTTCGGCCAATCAGCGCTGGCTCTGCCGGAGGAGGCGGAGTCTAAGGTCGGACCTGAATGGAGACTGGTGTGGAGCGATCTTAGACTCCGCCTCCTCCAGCAGAGCCAGCGCTGATTGGTCGAGTTCCGTACTCTGGCCAATCAGCACTGGCCAATGCATTTCTATGGGGAAAAGTTAGCTTGCGAAAATCGCAAACTGACAGGGATTTCCATGAAATAAAGTGACTTTTATGCCCCCAGAC